>NC_143561.1:57359230-57513076 GCF_054136105.1 Typopeltis vanoorti
ATTATTATTATTTTTTTTATTCGTCAGACGAAGGTGAAATTTACTCCTGTATTAATTTAAGGGGGGGGGGGAGATAATTATGCTATCACATTTTAATTCTCTTCCCTTTTTTCTTTCTTTTTTATTTTCTTACGTAGCTCTAAAGGACAGCCCCGAAATCTCTTTCCTGTAAAAATTGTACAGTATAATTCTGCATATATATGGCCATACGTTTTTAATTCAAATAAGTAATATTTAAACAATAGGAATTACAAAGGGCGTCCATTGTAGTTCCTATTTTTTAAAATATTATTTATTTGAATTTTTTCCACTGTGCTCTTCCTACCAAATAGAGCTAATTGCAGAAACATTTATTTTAAACATTTTTTAAAATTAACATTATAATAACATTTAAACATTAATATTCTAATATATTTTTGTAAGTTTTTATTTTAAAAAAAATGGGTTTTTAAAGAAATAAGTTTTATTAATTTCTAAAACCTATATTTTTTTAAAATAAAACTATGTAGAAAAATACATACAACGCTGTTACTTCTAGGAGGTTAGGTAGAGGAGGAAGCCGAAGCATAATCAACCATGAGATGATGTGATTAATATGCTGTGATTAATACCCTTGGAGGGTAATCGATGGCAATGCTGTAGCCAATGAAGTTCTAACTGAGGCTCGGCTATTGCTGTTACCCTCCTGCCATGATCAGAGCCTTAATTGCTCAATAACACCTTATCCACACACTGTCCTCTACAGATAACGGGGAAGATGAAAAGCATTCTTGCTTTGCCCCTTTAAGCCAGTCCTTATAAGGACTATAAAGGACTATTTCTAGGAACCTTTCAGATATCAAGACCTATATGACAGGCATTGCAGAAAAATTCTTCACAGACACAGATAATCACCCAAATCAGCTAATTCAACAGGCAGAAGACTTCAAACCCTCAGATCATTTCAAACATAAAAAACCAAAATCCTCCATCGCAAGATAAAGCTAATACAGCTTACAATGCTCACAATGAGCGGGTAATTTACCAACAATAATCCTCTCATATACAAACTAAAATCAGATGAAGGGATAAAGAATCAAGGACTCGGTCCATCTCCCAAAGAAATTCCAAGTACTTCTAGGAAGGAGAATGGATGAAACCTTGGGAGGGTAATGGATGGCAATGCTGTAGCCAATGAAGTTCTAACTTAGGCTCGGCTATTGCTGTTATAATCACCCAAATCAGCTAATTCAAGAGGCAGCAGACTACAAACCCTCAGATTATTTCAAACATAAAAAACCAAAATCCTCCATCGCAAGGTAAAGCTAATACAGTTTACAATGCTCACAATGAGCGGGTAATTTACCCACAATAATCCTCTCATACACAAGCTAAAATCAGATGAAGGGATAAAGAGTCACGGACTCTGTCCATCTCCCAAAGAAGTTCCAAGTAGTTCCAGGAAGGAGAATGGATGAAACCCTGGGAGAGTAATGGATGGCAGTGCTGTAGCTAATGAAGTTCTAACTGAGGCTCGGCTATTGCTGTTACCCTCTGCCATGATCAGAGCTTTAATAGCTCAATAACACCTTATCCCTACACTGTCCTCTACAGATAACTAGGGAGATGAAAAGCATTCTTGCTTCGCCCCTTTAAGCCAGTCCTCATAAGGACTACTTCTAGGAAAGTACAGATCAGTCGTAAGTGAATGCTCTGAACTTCGATGAATGGCTGTATATATATGGTTTTAAACGATATGTGGTTTAAAAGAACCTGGAGAGATCAGAGGTATGGAGAAATAGATATAGATAAAAAAAGAAAAAAAATCGTACAAATATATATATATTTGTACGATCAGCGATGGCTGAGCTATAGTAGTTGTAATTGACTAAAATCTACGGATCAAAGAATTGGACAGTGAAAAGGAAGCATGTACTATCTCTAGACACAAAGAAGACATGATTCGGTAAATGCGTATGAATATAAGAAAATATTGGATATGGAGGAATACATCATGGGAAGTTTAAAAGCATTAAGTATTATAGAGATGATGATCATAATAATAAGATTGAATTATCAAAATAACTTTTTCTCACCAAAATGAATCCTAACATCATTGGTCATCATCAGTTTTAACCGAATCAAAAATAAAATTCTTTTGATTTAAAGGCATAAAATATCAGACCTTGCTGTTAACTTGTGACGATTTACACTACTCCATTTTGAGTATTTTCTCGATGGATGCTTTTGCCATGTTCATCGCTAACACAGCACAAATTTGCTAGGAAAAAGTTACGATGTGAGTTAAAAAATAAATAAAATTTCGACTCATCTGATACTGAAAAGTTCTTCAAGAACTAATCGAATTTATCTGTTTTGTAGTTTCCAAGGAAATTTGTGGTCGCTGTTTTAAAAATTTATCCAACACTCTGTGTCTCGTGATTTCCTTAATCTGCAAGTATCCAAATATCTCATGTTTGATTTTTAGCCTCGTCGATCATCGAACACTTCTGTTTTAATCACAGAAATCCATTGGCATTTTAATCCAGATCCTTAATAACATTCTGAAGTTTCTTTGTAACAACTGTCCTATTGACAAACGAAACAACAGATTTTCGTGTATGCAACCCAAGAAGTGCGATGGCTTGTTTCAAGTGTCCGCAGATATGCCAAGACTATTTATCATTTTAGATTTGGCTCAAAAGTGTGGTGTTATTCCTTCATATATAACTGCACGTGATATTGAAACTGTTTTTATTACGGGGTAACATAATTTCAAAGTTAGCTCAAAGAATCGATAATAAGGCGCATTCGTCTGGATTATGTTATTGGCCAATGACTTTCATAATAGAGTTCACATTCCTAAATATTGTTAAAAAAATTCTTTTTTCCTGGATTACCCGACAAAAATACCTTTTTACTAAAATACTTCATGTTTCTTTCACTCGCTGTTTAAATAAATTATATAATTATAAAAGCATTGCTTTTATTTCTGTTTATAGTAAATGTATTTAATTTTAAAAAATCTTCAAAATGTTGCAAAAATGAAATTTCTTTTCTTTTCTTTTTTTATTTTATTTTTCCATAATTTCAATCTATTCAATACTCAAAATGATAACAGAAATTAAATGGATGTAATAATCTTATTATTTTATTTATCCTTATAAGGACTGGTTTAAAGGGGCGAAGCAAGAATGATTTTCATCTTCCCCGTTATCTGTAGAGGATCGTGTAGGGATAAGGTGTTATTGAGCTATTAAAGCTCTGATCATGGCAGGAGGATAACAGCAATAGCCAAACTTCATTGGCTACAGCATTGCCATCTATTACCCTCCAAGGGTATTAGGATTCATTCCCCAATTCTTATTTTATTTAGAATTTGCTTTCCACAATTAATATCTGACAACAAAAAAACTATTTAAATGAAACTTGTAATGATTAAAAAATTAAAACTATTTTTATATATTTAATTGTAACAATAATATTAAGCGAGAAAATGATAGCAAAAAATTTTATAAAAATATATTATTTTGTAATAATATTCTTTTAAAGTGACACCATTTATCAGCGCCACAGTTGAATCTACATATATTTTTGGTATAGTATTTTTGCTCTCAGGGATTTGGATTAAGAAGTAGAGCCAGTTGCAGAAAAGTCCTTTTTTGGACTTCTACGGTAACGAATGGCAATGCTGTAGTCAATGAATTGATTCCCAATTTTCACGAAACTTTAATTCAATAAATGAAAACGGAGATAATTCCGAAAAGTTTGCTGCATTAAAATTAACGCCTCTTTTTTTTTAAATACATTGGATCTTTTCGATGAAAAGAACATTACTCACTTAGTCTGATAATGTTATGTGAGAAGTTAAATACTCATAGAAGAATTAAATAATAAGTATTCGCAGTTGACAGGAATCGAAACTGCGGTAATTACTCGGCAAGTACTACTCTTTACGTTCGGTTATATTTAATATTGGGAATCAGTAGCGAAAGTTATTTATTTTCGATTAGTCATATATAGAATATCATGAGATATATATTCGGTTATATATAACCGAACGTAAAGATTAGTACTGGCCGAGTAATTACCGCAATGGATTTGAAATTCGTTGTGATATTTCTAAGTAGTTTCGATTCCTGTCGACTGCGAATACTTACTATTTAATTCTTCTATGTGTATTTAACTTCTCACATAACATTATCAGACTAAGTGAGTAATGTTCTCTTCATCGAAAAGATCCCAAGTTTTTTTTTTTTTTTTAAAGTGGTGTTAATTTTAATGCAGCAAACTTTTCAGAATTATCTTCATTTTCATTTATTGAATTAAAGTTTCGTGAAAAAAAGGAGATGAAAATGTACAGAAAAAAATCACCATTATTCCCAATTGTAGAAAATCAAATACAGATGTTCATTTATTTTTACAAATGAAGTTCATAAAGATATTAACATAACTAATTAACTTGAAGACTAATAGATGATTAGTAGCAGCAGTTTTGTTGTCACTGATATTAGCGAATTAATCCAATCCATATATGAACTGAAAATCAAAAAAAAAAAAAAAGTTCCGAGGAGCCTGCTGGGTATAATAAATGTGGTTAGTTCGAGGCAGATGGTGCTAAAAAGAGGGATTCCAATTTGTGAAAGAACATAAATTATGCCATCTGCTATTTATCGTAAAATTTCTCTCTGGTATTTACAACCATCTCGACTGAGTAAACATCAAATTAATTTTATTATTATTTTTTTTATGTGGTTTCGAAAGTTTATTTATTATAATTAGACATTTTACAGTGCAAAAATGCATAACAAGGAATTTAAAAGAATTCGCTGCTTAAATAGATTTTATTAGAGATCCTCCACCATCCACTGACATGGCAGCATGTTGGGCAGCCTCGATATGCTCTGGAAACACGGAGCAAGTCTATTGGAAGTGCCTGGATTTCTGCAATTCCATCAGGCCTGCTAGTGATGCGGTGGGTCTTCATCGTGGATATCACTGCATCCCAAAGATATTCAAAGGAACTGGTGAATCAGGAGGTACCGATTCATTAATGTAAATCCATTATCTTGTTTCAATAATCATTCGTGGTCAGCAACCTCTCTGAGATGGTGCGATATCCTGTTGGAAGATTCTATCACGTGGAATGTAAATGATCATGGAATAATTGGTCGTCTGTGATTTTTAAGGAGACCACACCATCCAGCCGTTGATCTACAGGTATCAAGGGACCTAAAGAGTGTAAAGTAAACATTTCTAAGACAATCATGCCACTGTTGTGACTAAGCATGATTAAATAACAAAATTCAAAATTCGTCACTCCGTGAGACCTTTCTCTAGTTCTCCGATGTCCTCTTGTTTTTTTGTTTAGTTCGAAAGGTATCTGACCCTTAAAAACAGTCAGTCGTTATATCCCATTTGGGAAAGTGTCGGAACATCGTGTGTTTCGATATATTCATCGCAATCCCTGATTGTACCAAGCAGTCATTACATTAATTGATGCAACATCTGTTACATCCGATCAGTTCTTCGTCAGCCTCTTGGAATTCAGTTTACGACCAAGACTTGATTGAATTAATGTTAGACACCATTCTCATTACACCAAAGATGCTGTTGCATGTATAGCCTAACAGTGCAAAGGTCTTTGCCGAGATACTTTTTTTTCTCCGCCCGATCTGATTTCCACTAACATTTTCCTTTCGACGTCACTGAGGTAATTATCTTTGTCAATAATTACTTGAATACTCTCTCTTTGTGGCAATCTACCAACTGCCGAGACATGGTGCAAGCTTAAGTCTGAGACGATCGTTGGACGCAATTGGTGGATCACATTTATCATGAATATGCATCAAATATTTTGGCCACACAGTATATACACTCACTGGCCAAAAGGGGCCACTTAGCATACACTTGTGTATTTTATTAAACGGAATTACATCAATGGAAGGAAAACAAGATTAAATGGGACTTGTTTCAGGATGTTCTATAAAAATAATTGCAAGTTTGATCACAAAGGGTGCAACTGTATAACCCTGCGAAAATAGTGTTCACCCTCTATATCGATAGGCTGCAAAGAAAACATTTTTTCAAGAACTTCTTCAGCTGTCTTCCGAGGTAGTCGATCGTTAGTAGTAGCAAGTACATAAGATCGAAATTAACTTTAAAAGTTCCTAACGTGATAACAGACTAATTTAATAACTGCCTTGAATGTTATACGAATTTCCTTGAATGAAACCGATACAAATAATAAAATAATACAGAAAAAACAAAACTAGTTTTAACAGCTAGTAACTTCATGTAGAAAGAAAAAGTAAAATATTGCCAGTAGTACTTAATATATGTCAGAGATAATTAAACCTAATTAAAAACCCCATGATTATTTAGATTAGTCATTCCCTTCTGGTTGGAAATTCGAAATGAGGATTGTATTCCGGTTAGTTGTTTACGTATTATAGACAAAGTAATGGGACCATTAATAATAAAAATTGTATTCAGAAACATTAATTAAAAAGCATATTCTGTGCTAAATCTGGCTAAGAAAGAGCCACGATTTGTAGCTGACGTCCAAGCAAGGCTTGGACGTCAACTCAGCATCCTGAAGTCTCACCCTTTATGGAATCTCACGTCTTGTACAAACCAGAAGATGGCATTCGCAGTAGAGGAAGACCACGCAAACAAGTTTGGAAATACATATGGGAAACCATCAATAGTCTGAACTGTAAAAACTCTATCTGAATCGTTTAAGTTAAGGGATATTACATCCCATATAGTTTCTTAGCCGAATAAGAAACTCAAAGAGTTTCATGCCGAATATAGTAGAAACTATATAAAGTTCGGCGATTCCAAGCGTAAGCAAATACCTGGATACTGCAGCACTAATCCCAAAGGGTAGTGCAAGCTGGGGCAACTCGTGGTAGAAGTGGAGCAAGCTCCGATCACTATTCTTGATATTTGCCCATAATGTGAACTTAGCTCCTAGGAACTGTATTTTTGTTCACATTATGAGAGAAGGTCACTACCCAGACCGGTTTCGACCTTTATTGAGGTCTCATCGGTGAGTAGCCAGACCTAGTTAATATCAAAAGTTTGTAGCGAACAGAACTTGTACCCCTTCTACGAGTATTGCCGTGAGGTGCTCTTCACATATCTAATAATCTATCTGAATCTATCAGTTAGCTCAAGATAGAGAAACTTGGAAGACATTAATTTGCAATCTTTAATTTTTAATGTAAATCTCTTTTCCCTTTTCACATTGTATCATATTGTGAATAAACTATGATGATGGATGTGCTTTGCACAAGTAATCATATCGAAGATATGATTTGACTTGCTTAATAAATGTTTATTAAAAAGTCATTTAAACACGTTTACTAACCTTCTTCAAGTTATCCGTTTTCCTTATAAGGACTGGCTTAAAGGGGCGAAGCAAGAATGATTTTCATATTCCCCATTGTCTGTAGAGGACAGTGTAAGGATAAGATGTCATTGAGCTATATACATACAAAGCTCTGATCATGGCAAGAGGGTAACAGCAATAGCCGAGCCTCAGTTAGAACTTCATTGGCTAGCATTACCCTCTCTGGGTACCATTTTAGTCGCCTCGTACGACATGCATTAGCTACATTGGTGCTATTCTTATCCCGGCAACCACACGGGGAAAGTTATCCGTTTTAAATCCTATTGCCAATTATTTAATGAAACTGATAAGAAAAAAATTTTTCCTTAGAACTTACACTTCATTTTTTTTTTTGTAATTCTTCTGTATTTCCTATTGATATAAATTTAATTTTTAATTAATGAAATATTTTTTTATAGAAACTGATCAACTTTATAGTCGTCCGTTAAGCTAAAAATGAGCGAGAATATTGATAGAAAAAGTGTTCAGAGAAAAATCATTCAGGTATTTAGCAGTAAGGCTTTTGTTGTTTTCAATGTTTATTAATAACTTTGGTTCAAATATTAAGAGTAAAAATCTTTCACTTTGCTGAAGATCTGAAATTAGATAGAGTAGTAAATCGTCTAGATGACCTCAGTTCTCTTTGGAATGGTTTTGAAAAGTTAGAAAATAGACAAGTGGAATTACAATTTAATGTAAACCAATGCAAATGAGCTTTGCAAACAAAGTATTTTTAGATTGATGTAAAAGTTTCCGAAAGTACAGGTTTGGGTATTTTAGTTGATTTATGTACCATGGATGGAGTACTAAGGATTACATAATTTGGGACTCCTCTAGAAGCCAAACGTGGAGTATCTTTTTCGATCCACTTCAGGCTTCTAATAGGCAGGGTTGCAGTATCACTGCCGGCGATAAAATTCATATACTAATTAGGTTATCACAAACATGCATGACATAGAGGACTCGAACCCTTTGGGTTGAAGACGCTGTTCACTCAGCTAAACAGGCCGACAGTTATATATGTGTCGTTGTGAACCTCGATCAGTAATTGAGAGCTAAATAGAATAATATCGCTCATTGTTAGTCGGACAACCTCAATTTAGGTAACATTTTTCCTCTTCTTAAAATGGCATTACACGTATAATATTTAAATATATTAAATTAATCCAACTTCCTATTGGTGCAATGCTAGTTGCTAATATTTTTCTTAAATATCTCCTATCAATTTCAGCAAAACGCGCATTCGTTACTAATCTATTAATTTGAAAATGAACCCGAGTTTCATAACAGTCATTAAATGCAGTCCTCTCGGTAAAAAGCTTTTTAGAATTCCTACTTTAAATGATTGAAGATGAAGGTCTTTTTGAAAATAGGTAACTTTTAGACAGCAGCCTAGTCATGCTATTCAACTGACTATTTTGTTTCTCGATTCAAAACCAAACGAAAAGTTGTTGGAACTTTATCCACTTGGTCATACTATAAATTAAAGATGCCAAGAAATTATATTCTTGGTTTAATCCTTTATCCAAGTGTAAGCAAACAAAGTTTGCTGAAGTATTTTCAGGACTGGGGCAACTTGTATATAGAAACCAATGACTTCACATCACTTGCCTTAGTATCCCATAATGCAAAGCACATATCCCTACTCCTTACGGGTATGTATAATGTTGTGCATTATGGGAATGGTCAATACCTATACCGGTTTCCTTTAAGTGCGGGGTTACCTCTCCAAAAACTCGTGGAATCCCCTAATATTGAGCGACCCCTGAGGATCAAAACTTAGCGTTGTTCCTCCCAGTAACAGGCTCACCCCACCACCAAGCAGAGCCGCTCATATTTCATCTGGGTGGTGGTGGTGGTGTGTGTGTGTGTGTGTGTGTATGGGGGGGGGGACAGCAACAGCCGACCCTCAGTTAAAACTTCATGGGCTACAGCATTGCCATTCATCACCCAAACTTCCAACCGGTTTCGACCTATATTGAAGTCTTGTTAGTGGAAGCCAGACCCAGGTAGCCAAAATGTGTCGCCTTATTATCAAAATACTCTGGATTAGAGGTAGTTGTTGGGAGTTTTTCCACCTGATTATACTATAAATTAAAGATACAAAGAAATTACAAAATAAAGAAATGCAAAAAATTTACAAAAGAAAAGTTCTTTTTATACAAAGCAGAGCTGTCAAAACTGCTGCTCTGCAGAGCTCCTAAGAAAGGCGGGAGAGAGAAAATTTTGTTGTTCGCTAAATGCGTAGGATACAACTGACAAATTCTAGTTATAGTTTGTGAGAAATAAAACATGATTACAACTTCTATAAAAGTACTGATACAGTCACAGTTAATATAACATACCTTTTAAAAACCATTTTAATAAATCCTTAATCATTCCATTCGGTTTGCATATTCTAGTCTAAAAAAAATCGGTGTTGAGGATACTGGACATTTAGCACAAAAAGCAAGAATGCAAGTTAATACAATAAGTTAATACAAAATCAAAGTCTTCATAGAGATGAGGCTTTTCCTTTTTGAGATACATGAGCCTTGATTATACACAATGAGAATATTGGTTGTCACTATCACGAATAACTTGCGAAATGCAGTATAAATCTAAAGCTTCATTTATTAGTGTTATTAACAGATGATCAAGTTTTCTTGTTTCAGAAAGACAGCTTCTCTTTTGGAAGAAGAAAACATTTTAATTCCCAAAAAGAATAAGCAGAACTCTTATTCCTAAGCTTTGGGAAATCGGTAGGCAGTCCTCCTCTACTCGTCACTAGTAGGCGAGTTCATTTCTAAAGACGAATTATAGACTAAAGGATGACGGCGTAAAGCAGACCACTACTGCCTTCTAGTGTACTCAACCCTAACTGCTGTTATTGTCAGAAAGAGTGTGATTTTACGGTCGAGTTTTCTAGGTTAACAACTTCGTAGTCTTTGCCAAAGATCAGCTAACTCTGAAACCAACTTATAAGGCAATATATAACAATAAGGTATAATAAATACTTTATTGTATAATAAATACCTTATAATATATCTGGATTGCACTAAATACTGATAATAAAACTTCAGATTTTAAAGATCGTAAAAATGCATATCTCCAAAGAACTTCAGAATATTTTTATCTTTCCTTCCCCCTCCACACATATGATTGCAATTGATACTTAACTCGAGTCTAAACCAGGCAATATAACAGAACTGGAAACACTGCTTAACTATTGGCGAATTTCTTAAAACATGTATGTCGAATGTTTGTAATATCTGACTGCAAATTTCAGTAATATGAACATGTAACTTACGAGATTCCATTTCTGTTTAAACTAAGATTCGACTGACAAGTTACCAAAAAAAAAAAGGAGATGATGTTATAATGCAGTATAAAATTTTTAAAAATACATCTATGTTTTAAATAAAGATATTTTCTACCTTGCTTCTTCTTTTTTTTTAATAAAGAATTATTTTCTTACTATATTCAAAGATTATTAACAACACTTTAAGAAAAAGTATATACTGAATTATAAAAGATAAAATATGAATATCGATAACAAATGATCAGTGGGGAAAAGAGAGAGTCCTTTTCAGGACTTCCAGGGTAACGAATGGCAATGCTGTAGCCAATGAAGTTTTAACTGAGGGCTCGGCAATTGCCGTTACCCAGCCATGACTAGAGCTTTTAGCTCAATAACACTCCATCCACACAGATTTTCGTCATTTAGATGACGTTATAAAGAGTTGAGGACTCAGTCCATCTCCCAGTTCTTTTGAGAACTTGATAACAAATATTGGAAAGACAAATTAGCCTCCAAATCACCCGGTGATCAAACCACCTGGAAGCTGCTGAGAAATATCAAAAACAAAAATAAATATCTTCCACCTCTCAAATCTGATCTAGGCATTGTTCACACAGATGCAGAAAAAGCCGAAACTATAGTTAAAAATTTCGAAAAACAGTGCAGCCCTTCATACGATAACCTAAACTTCAATCATATTTATAAAATTCCCCGCCACGTCAGATACGTGCTAAAACGGTCTGATACCTGTACCAGCCAACTTTATGACATTATATATATTTATGAAATTTATGACATTATACAGAATTTAAAGAATAAAAAAGCTCCTGGACCTGACGGCATATCCAATAAAGTTATTAAACTGTTTCCCCGAAAGGCCATTGTACACCTTACAACAATAATAAATGCCATGTTCAGATTCAAGTACTTTCCCTCTGCATGGAAGTTGGCAGACGTGGTTCCTATTTATAAGCCTGGCAAGGATCCACAGCAACCTGAAAATTATCGTCCCATAAGTCTGAGTTCTAATTTGGGCAAAATTGCAAAAACAGTTATCCTGTCCAGAATTCAAGCCTCTGTAAGCAAGTTAAATATCCTTCCTACAGAACAGTTTGGCTTTCGCCAGTTTCACAGCACTACCCAACAGATCCATAGACTAATTTGAGTCCATTACCACAAGCTACAATTGGCACCAATACACCGGAGCAGTTTTTCTTGACTTAGAAAAGGCTTTTAACAAGCTATGGCACTTTGGACTACTATACAAACTGATTTTAGCCGGGATTCCATTGGATCTAGTCCACCTTATAAAGTCATTTCTTAGTGGCAGGCGAATGCAAGTCAAACTAAATGATGTATTATCTACCCAGCGACGAATCTTGGCAGGAGTGCCTCAAGGATCCCTCCTGGTACCGATACTTTTCTCGATTTACATGGCGGACATACCGAACAGTCCAATGTCATCTATCATTGCCCTCTACGCTGATGACCGGATCTCTTACCGCATCTTGTCACCAAGAAACTGCAATAAAACCTGCTGAAACTAGAGCACTGGTTCTCCTATTGGAGATTGCAAGTAAACCCTCAAAAGAGCATCGCCATGCTTTTCACTAAAAACTCACTATCTCCTAAAGAAGACATCTTCCTATACATCTTCCTCGGTGTACTGCTGGACAGAAAACTAACTTTCAATCCACATACAAAAGCCTGATGTACAAAGGCATCAAAAGTCATAGCACAGTTTTACCTCCTTATCAATAGGAATAGTAAACTAGATACCAAAATCAAATTTTTCCTCTATCAGTTGATGATGCGTCCCATTATTACCTATGCGTCCCCAGCATGAAGCCACACTTCAAGCACAAATATCCCCAAACTGCAGAGAGTGCAAAACAAGTGCCAACGCATGATTTTAAATGCGCCATGGTATATCAGAGATGTTCAACTTCATCGGGACACAAATATCCTTTATATCTACTCTTTCCTGCAATCGTTAGCAGTAAAGTTCTTCTCAACATCGTCTTCACATCCAAATGAACTAGTACAACCAACAGCATTATGATGAATGATTTCTCCAAATAAAGGAGACCTAAGGCCATCCCAATTCCTACCGAGGATCTATAACTCGCACCCACTCGGGCAGAGCACTTAGCTCATATTTCCCCTACACAGTAACCTTATCAGATAGCAGGGATTATAAAAGCATTTTGTTTCACCCTCATAGACAGTAACGTTTTGCTGTTTAGCGATAACAAATATTTCTAATGGAAATGTGAAAATAATGGAAACATATTTTCTACGATTTCATTATTGTTATTTTTAATCAACATAACAATCCATAATGCAAAATTATTTTCATTATGGATGTTATGTTACCAGGTTGATCGCTACAAATGATATCAACGTATTCGCTAATATGAATACATTTGATTATTATATAGAGTACTCTTCATAAAAAGGGGAGAAAAAAACAGGGATTTATTGAACGGTCTGTATTTTAATTTCTCCAAGAAATTCGATAATAATAATAATAACAATGAAGGGAAGGGGGAATGTAGATTTTGACAGGAAATAGTACGAATTTTAATTTAACAGTCATATTCTAAGTCAAATTATGCCATTAGAACGAATTTGGTAATTTTTCGTAAAGAGAGATAAAGAGTTGGTAGAAAATGGACATGTCAGAATTGTTGCTATTATATGCTAAACAAATTAATCCACATTAACATGCAGAAGTTATAGTTTGAGTAAGGTCATAACATAATAGCGAAATTATTTTATATTAACCTATCCGCCTTAATCTTTTTCCATGGATTATATAAAATTTTTTTATAACATATCATCCAATGATGGCAGTATGAGATCCATCAAGTGTGTCTTTTTATTGGAGAAACAAACTAGTTACGTCAAAAATTATTTCGTGCATCTTCAGAACAAAATCTCTAAGACAGAACAAAGATGAAAGAAAAAAAAAAACTAAAGGTCCTACAGTTACGGCAGCCACGTAAGGATTGGTTACTTCTAGTCATCTTTACTTGGTGAACAGGATTAGCTGTTTGTTACAGAGGTGAATAATTGTAACTGTTTCTCTCAATCCTTTTAAAACCATAGCTTTAGAAGCTTTTTTTACAATTCTAATTTGATAGCATATCTTAAAGACGTTGAATACCAATCGTAACGGGAAATTTTACTGAGAATGTGTTTCTAGATTCAGTTTATTGTTTGGGTTGATACCGAAGAATATAACTGATATCGTCGAGAGAGGAGAGTACAGCAAATAAGATGAGAAAGACTCGTTGCTGGCACCCTAAACATGTATGTATATATCAGGGAAAAAAACAGGGATGTGACGAACACGATTGTCCCAGCTTGAAGGCACGGACAATAGAAATTCAAAGGAAAAAAAAACGTTTTGTGTATAGATATCAAAGAACAGGAAAGCGATACTTCATAAATAAGGGGAGGAGGACAGAGAGGAACAGACGGATAGATGAAGACTGCAACTTAACCCTTATAGGCAGCAGATCGTAACTCCAAAGCAGGAGAAAGAAAGAAAAGGATTTCCGCTGTGAGAAGCAGATATGTAAGCAGGGTCCTATCAAAAGCCGTGACATCTATGTGTCGGTAACCTGCCTTTGCCACCTGTCACCACCGATCACCGTGTGGAGTTGCCATTTATCTGGGATTAAAGAACTTCAATGCCCTGTTGAAAACGTGGCTTACACTCGGAGATTACTTAAGACTTGTCACAAAAACGAGAACCAATGACACAGGGTCTAGTTATGCTGTCGAGTCATGTGACCCGTGTCCAAACCTAACAGAAAGGGGGCGGTATCTTTTTTGTGTCTTGAACCCTCCAAGTTTACGACTTTACCGACTGCTCCGTACGCGAACCATTCGCTATAGGCGGTCCTGGAAGGAGGTAACCGAGGCTGTTCCCATTGACAACAGCATCTAATAGTTGTTTAGAATTTCATCGTAGATATAGGGAGAGAGAGAGAACAGAGGAGCCACCCCCCCCCGTCAAGTTTTTCTAGGGGTCGCCAAGCCCTGCAAGTACGTTGAGGAATTCGAGAGATATTGGAGTGCTCCCTGGGCCATTAGAAGAAATAAACTTGGAAGAACACACAAAGAAGGCAAGACAGAAGACATAAATCATCTTGACCCGTCGGATCGGCTCGGTTAGGTCACACAGACATTGCCGCTGGCTCCGGCTGGCCGCTCTTTTGACCAAAGCGTCAGATCGATGGTGTGTAATGAGAACCAGTTTATGACGTTCCCGGTCTAAAAGAAAGCATTTCTAGTAGAAAACATGTTGAAAAACGGACGATTTATGGAAGGAGACTTAAGCCGGGTATACAATTAGTACACATGCGGTATCTTGACTCCCCCATTTCCCCTCATAGCACACATACACACACCTTACCTGTCTGTTATAATGATTGTGGTTCAGATAAACCAGTCACTATTTGGAAGAAAGTAACCAATTGGTAACTAATTTTAAATTAGTTCTTAGTTACGAATCGTTTGCTCATACTTCATATGTAAAGGAAGAAATTTGATCTATGGAGTTAGGAACACAGCACTGGATATTTGTTTTCTTTTACTTAATACCTATTCTATTGCTTAGCTTCACTTTATATCAATCCTTCTTTCTTGAAATCTTGTTTTAAAATAACTAATTATTGTATCATCTATGAGGACCATACTCTAATCCTTTTGATTCTTAATTTCAAAGTGAGACCTGGTTTAGCAACTGTGTATGAAGTTAAAGGGTTATATTTAAGACAATTCTGAATTTAAAATGTGTGTGAATAAAAGCTATATTAAGCAATCAAATCCAGTAACTGATCAACGTATTTAAAAGTCGCAACTAAAATAAATGAATACCGATCTGGTTATCTCAAACTACTAAATTGTTAAACACAACAAAACCGATAATATTCATTTGATAACATTTTTTTTTTTTTTGGAAAGCATGAGTTTGAAAGATTTCATATTTCAAAATAAAGCAAAATGCATTTCCTTTTTTCTAAACACCTTGCATGCTTATAATTTTGCAAATTTTTTTTTTAAAAAAAGTCACATTTGAAAAACTATTCACATTGATTGATACAGTATCAGAGACATCTGGTGAAATATTATTGCTACTAACAAAATTTACAATTTGTTGCATTTCAAAGTGCAAATATAATAATAATATATTATTAAAATTCTTCTCTGTCTATATAATAAGGATAAACAGAAAACATGAACTCTAAATACCACTAAAGATGAAATTTAATATCCTTTTTATTTAAATATGCACATTATAAAATTATTAAACAATAACACATAATGGTGGAACAATAAAATACACGTATAGACCATTAAGCAAGTTGGAATTCAACCATGCAAATATTTTAAAGCAATTTTTGTTTGTAATTATTTATAAATGATTATTTTATTGGGCATTTAATATTTATTTACGAGAAATTCGTTTTTATTTGTTAAAAAGACAATATCACTGATGATCTTGTAATATCTCTTTACACACCATTAAGCGAAAAAAATGTAAGGCTTTAAGAAATGAATTCATTTGATTACAATAATATTGGAAGTCGGATGGATTTTCAAGTATTTGACTCAGCTTAACAACAGCCATTCAATGCTGTAGCCAATGAAGTTCTAACTGAGGCTCGGCTATTGCTGTTACCCTCCTGCCATGATCAGAGCTTTAATTAATAGCTCAATAACACCTTATCTCTACACTGTCTTCTACAGATGACGGGGAATATGAAAAGCATTCTTGCTTCGCCCCTTTAAGCCAGTCCTTACAAGGACTACAATAATATTCTTATAACGTGGTTTAATGTGATACGACATTAAACATTCGTGTAGTAAACTAGCATTTGACTCAGCTTAACAACAGCCATTCAAGTGAAAACGAAAATCAGTTCGATATCATGGGCTGTTTTCACGTAGCAATTGCTTGGATTCGAATATTGATCTGGTTGGGAAGAGAATGTTCTAACCGCACTCAATGTTTACCATCGAAAGTTGAGCTGCTTCTACATATGGAAGGCACTTCCACTGTTGAATTATTAAAATTGGATATAAGATTTTCTGTTTCGCATTTGTATCCAATAATAATTTAATGATCTAAATGGTAGTTTGAAGACGGCAAATCGTCTCATTGGACACACACACACACACACACACACACACACACACACACACACACACACACACACACACACACACACACACACACACACACACACACACACACACACACACACACACACACACACACACACACACACACACACAGTAAAATGCATGAATTATTTTCCCTTCCGAAGCTTGAAATATGCATTTATTCGATATTTCGAAATGTACTGATTGTCTATTTTAAATGTGTAGAAGTACATAAAAGAAAGAATTGTTCCATATAGTTTTGCGATTTTTGTTTTTCAAAAATTATTTCATAATTATAAACTAATATTCAAAATGATGTTCTCGGTACTACTAGAATTTATAATTCACCCGGGAATTACCTATTAAATAATTAAACGATAAAATACAAGTATAAATACGAAAACGTGGCTGATGTGAAAATATAAAATTTCTATTATACGTCTAATATATTCGCTAATGAACTTAAATTAGACTTCGGAGAAGTGAAATTGCACAGATAATATAGAATATTAAGAAATAATGCATGTTATTAATATGTTTATGATCACTAGGGGATCACTAACAGGAAAATTACTCTTTTGGGAAATTTTTTCAGATAAAAATGACCGAAGAAATTATCCTTCGGGGAAATGATTTCACTTGAATTAAAAATAATGAAAATAAATGCGACTCGAGGGTTTTCTAATCAGATCACAATGTAAATTAGCTTAGTCTATATAATTCTACTTAAAAATAATTTAATTTGTTATATTTTGTTTCTATAATTTGTTTGAAAGGATAATATAATTTTTATTTTATTCACATATACTTTATTTACCTCTGGTAAACATCCGACATGTTTTTAAGTTCTTTGCATTAAGGATATTTGAGATAGTGATGTATAAAAAGTACATCGCTATCATGTATCAGAATCCCAGAAACAAAATCTCAGAAAGAGTTAATTGTATACATTTTAAAATTAATGTGCCAAGAATTCCTAACAGTATTTGAATACAAAGAAATAGCCGTGGAGAGACAAAACAAATGAAACTCTTACTGTTGTCTGAACAATGTCTAGACTGAAGAATTAAACATTTATTCAAGATTTCAATGGGGCTGTTCACTTTAGTGTTGCTTTGCTGGAGTAAGTTTTCGAAAAACCTGTTCATTATATCGGCAACTTGGGTTCTTTGGAAATGATTAGTTCAAGCAGATGAGACAAGCTTTACTTTGACGGTACATATATCATTAGCCATGATTACTTTTTTCTTTTTTAGTTAAGATTTACTTCTGGCTTTTCCTGATACAAACACGTATCAGGAAAACTACACATATCTGTAGTTCCTTCAGCCTCCAATAAGCTCAGCGTACTCTTTCACTACAGAACCTTACTTTTCTTCGTACAAATGAAACAAATCCCCAAACCGCCCACCTCCGAACACTGTTTCCAAAATATCAACAATTCTTGATTGTTGCCTGGAAGAGGGCAACCTGGTTATTTGATAATTCCCCTCCTTCAACTTCTTTCAAAACATTCTAGCCGTTACCTCACAGATAGTTCGCTTGCGTTATTCCTTTTCTATAGGCAATTCTACGGGCCTATTTTGCCAAACATGCTTCTACCATTCCTTCACTTTCTTCTAAGTAAAAATAAAAACATGAGCACACCATCACAATTCAATCTTACCATTCTCTTCTTCGTTCTGTCTTTATTCTCAACTATTCACAGAAATCAGTTCGGTCGTTAAGAGATTTCAAAGCAATCGAAAATGGATCACATCTTTTAGTTAATGCCATATTCTTTGCTGAAAGTTGCAAATGCTTTCGTAAGTAACTATCGCATTAGATCGAAATCTTCATCTGAATCTTAACGTAATCATTATCATAACAATGAATTAATCTCATTAAAATATTTTGGTGAAATTTTCATCGATTCAGGTGATCATCTATTCTCTGGAACAGTCTTTATCACACTGAGGTTTCCAGTGCCTACAACTCGAAACTGTTCAAGACAATCGACCATTTTTTTTCAAAAGGAATGAGTAACTACTTTTCTTTCTGTTCTTAACAATGAGCTTTTGATAATAATAATAATAATAATATGGCTGACTTTTATTAGTGTTCGAGTTAAATATTTGTACAAATTTCTCATGAAAAAAAAAGGGGGGGGGGACAAAACATATTCCGTGAAATGAGAAGCAGATCTTCATGGTGTCTAATACCAAGTAAATGCGTGCACTTTCACGTTTGCAAGACTGAAAATTTAGACACATTATTACATCCTTCTTTTTTATGCTACTGTTAAATTGCATTTTGCGAATATTAGGTATTATTCGCAAAATATGTCAATGTGCAAGGTTTCCTTGCACATTGACTCATTGTCGTTACTTATCTTAATTAACTTATCAAATTAGGTTCAGATCTGATATCTGCTATGTGGTGCGGTTGATAGGATGCACACCTCTTGGTAACCAAATGATCTTCATTTTTTAAAATAACTAGCTCAGTTCAGAAACCATCTCTTATAGACCAAACTGGCTTGTTCAAGTCAATTCATCACTTCGAACGTCTTCTGTTCATATATAACAAGATTTTATTTTCTGAAACTATGGTTATTCCTAATACAAAGAGACAAACTAGCGTAAGAACACACACATAAACACAGTTCCATACGAGTGCTTGATGATGCGGTACTAATCCATTTTAACTGGTCACATTAACAGAATGTGACTAAGAAAGTATGAGGTAAAATTAAAATCTTCTTATCAAGAATCTACTTTATATTTTTGAAATTGAATAATAAAAGTTATCTTTGAAATGCATTTTATATGGGCTAACTTTTTTAGTCCGTAATCAAAGTGAGTATGTCATATTTCGCATGCGCGCGCACACACACACACACACACACACGCACACGCACACACAAACTTTCTGTAAATAAATGAATGTTAAGACTAAAGAGCAGATAAACAGATGCAGAAATATGCAGATTCATCCATTTACAACAGTAGTAACGGTCATGAATAATAACGACCACAATAAATTTAGCCTTTTCAGATGCCGACTTCTTGACTTAAGTCACGGCCATGTAGCTATACTAGGAAAGCATCAATAGGTAGATTATGCAGTTTGTCCGGGTTGATTACTAGTATTCTTAAGCTCTATACTTACTTTTCTTGCTGCAGAATACTACTCTACAAAAACAAAAATAGTATAGTCCTGATGACGTCATCCATAAACACTAACAAGCAAAATCATATAAAGACAATTAATATTATTAAAATATTTTCTTACGCAATTACTTTTCTAGAAAGATGAATCCTACCAGAATCTATTTTTTTTAGCAGCACAAATAATAGTGCGCTATTTCATGACATTTGGTGCAGGAAAAAACAAAACAAAACAAACACAACGATATGAACTTGCTAACAGATAAAGTATAAACAATGCCTAAAATCATATCAACCAAACTGGGTATTAAATTGCAGTCATGTTTATTAGCTTGCTAACATATTAGACAATTTGAAGTAATAAATGCCTAGTTTCAATGAAAGTTAATGTTTAAGAATGTGTAATAATTTTCTTAATTATGAATTTATATATATATATATATATATATATATATATATATATATATATATATATATATATATATATATATATATATATATAAATGGACTAACTTTTTCAGTCCGTTATCAAAGTGAGTATATATATATATATATATATATATGTGTGTGTGTGTGTGTGTGTGTGTGTGTGCTAGTATTAAAAATATTTATAAAAAAGGGAACTATTGATGACTATTTTAAATTGTACAATATATTTTTATGTTTTTCACTATAACCCATTAAAACGGCTATTTCCCGTTACCCAGCCATGACTGGAGCTTTTAGCTCGATAACACTCCATCCACACAGATTCTCTTCATTCAGATGACGGGATAAAGAGTCAAGGACTCAGTCCATCGCCCAGTTCTTTTAAGAACTTTAAGATTATGTTCATGTAGCATTAAATAGCATTAAAATCCTAGTTGTGTTAATTAGGACTTTTGGATTTCATGCCTTTGATATTGTTAGATTAATATGCATAGAAATTGGCATACTTTCGGAAACCTGGTACACTTCAGTATGCCTATGTTTCTGAGCTTAGTTTAGTCGAAAGACAAATGATTGCTTTTGTAGCAAATAGAATAGTTTGTTATTTGTAAAAAAAAAGCATTACCACGCTGAAAAGTATGAAATTTTACAACATACCTTTGATTAACTATCAGTAATGAAAATTAATTTTTTCCCAATCACATTCAAAGTCATAATTCATTAAAAGCAGTTAAACTCTAAAAACCGAAGTATCAGGATCCCAAAATGACCAGCAATTCACGATTTTTCCTTCGTACCCAATAAAGATAGCATCATCTACTCTAAATACTGTCTCATAAAGGTTCGGTGACAGCTAATAACACTGTTTGATCGTACTCTGGCTTACCGCTAATCACGAAGCAATTTTTCTCTACCTCCGTTTCGTGTCTATTTTAAAACTCGTCTCTGTTGGATCAGCTACTCTATCATTAGCCACTAAAATTGTTAGCTGTAGTTAATTACTAATTGCTGCGGGAAAATTTTACTGAACGTCCTCTTGCACGTGTGCGGCTCCAGTAGGAAGGTATGTAGTGATTGTTGAGAGCCGCAGGCCACTTCCCATTAATAGACGACTTCGTGTTATCAGAGCACAGGACGAAAAAAAAAAAAAAAAAAACGTGAGCCAAAGGTTGAATCGGCCTATGATTCAGGTAATAACTACCTTCTACAGACTGAAATTAAATATATATGCAACGCTTATATAAACTCATATTCAGCATAATGATTATAGAGTAAAATGCAACGATGACTAATTCACTAATTCGCTTTCGTTATGCAAGTGTTAGTTAACAGTAACATGTAGCCATTTTAGGTCTTTATACGCATTTGTGTTGAATATACTTTATGGTGTACTGTCAAAACATAGATTTTTTTAATTTGCGAAAAAGAAAATAACAATCTAAAAATACATATTAGATACAGTAATTTTTTATATGTATTTCTCTTTCTTCTTTCTCTCTCATTTTGTTACTCTTTATTTCAATATATAGTAGTGACGTTAATAAAGCAAAAATGTAAACTTTTGACTAGAAATAATGTTTGAAACGCGCAACTGAATTGTTGTTTATGTTTATATGTGAAATATAAACGTATTTATATTTCACATATAAACATAGAAATTTATCGTATTGGCAAAAGGAAATACCTCCTTTGTAATGACTTTAACGATCCTATCGAATTTGCAGAAATTCACTTGTATATGATACTGCGCTATATTTTCTCTAAAATTCTGCAGTTTCTCTCTCACCCCCCCCCCCTTTTTTTTTTTTTGAAATCTAATATAAAAGGATGCAGAAAGCCATCAAACTGGACTTCCTCCAGCTGTGTTCAGTATCAGATAAATTGCTTGGAGAAGACGGAGGCTGTACCATCCTATGTAGTGGCATTCTGTAGTTTATGTGCAAAGGGAAAACGTATTCCGTAGCTTCAGCTAGAGTCATAAAGTTTCGTCTCTGCGCACTCATAGGCTTGCCATTAATGTCGGTAATGTTCGGACATAAAGATGAACCGAGTAGGCTCACCGATGGTACACAACTAGGAGATGCTGTCAGATTATGAGAGTTCTACCAGCAGCGAGAATTAGCACACGTAATTTAGCAGGCCGCTCTGTACAATGGAAACACCAACTTATGGGGATTATCAGTAACATTAGAAATGGATTGCTAGCGACGGCAGACGATGGGTCACCAGTCACTGAATAGAATAAAGGACTTATGTCAACATTTTATATAAACAAGTAAACGGGCTGCTTAATTTGCTTATGACTTTTATTGTGTTGTTTAGAAATGGGACAAGGTCTACTGCGCACTCTCCCAAGTCAGTACTCTTTTAATAGGTTTATAGACTGGATAAGAAAATAATGTGCTATTTATTTCGATCTCATATTATTTGGTCGATATTTATTCAGTTTTTATATATAATATAGATTAAAGCACAAACTATTTTATTTACTAATTATTTTATTTTGTGGAACATAAAACTCTGTTAATTAGAATATGTAAATACACCTTTTATCTTTTTATATAAGAATAAAACATATAATTGCAATGTGCGGTGAGCTTGAGTTGACTGCCTTGAATAGCATGTAGTTGATTATCTTGAAATTTACAATGTAGTATCAGATCTGTAAAGTGCGGAAAAATCTTAAATAAATATTAAATATATAAATATATAAATATATATATAAATATCTGTCTGGAAAGTGCGGAAAAATTCCAATATATATACGGGATCGAAATATATCCCAAATAAATAAATAAATAAATATATATATATATATATATATATATATATATATATATATATATATATATATATATATATATATATATATATATATATATATATTAGGATAACCAAGCAATTTTATATGCTTGGTATATATATATATACGGGATCGAAATATATCCCAAATATATATGGGATCGAAATATAATTTACGCGAGAATCCTAAGTGGATTCTATTTTCATCTGCCAAGATTATTAGCACAAGAAAGGTATCTTCTAGGGATAACAGATTCGTCAATAAATGGTGCAAACCACCCATCGTATGTTTCCTGACACAGGGGCAAATTAAGCCTTGCCTCTTCCTATAGTATAATCCACCGGTTTTATAGTTCACAAACAAGAGGTGGGGGTTGACCTGATAGAACCCGAGCTGCGAAGGCTTATATTGAGGCGGTGCAGCTCTGTGAGCTGCATCACTCGGGCCAGGTTCTTCCCCCAATTCTCAGTCCACTCGACTCTTTCAATGATCATCACAGTTCGCATTCAAGATTATTTTTCCGGTTCTTTTTTTTTAAGTTTTATTTAGTTAGTCAAATTAAGGGTTTTTTTTTTTTTTTTTTTTTTTTTTTTTTTGAGGACAGGTGTGTGAGATGACGTCTGCGGACCGTTTAGCCACAACCTCTCAATTACATAGCTAAACAGGTCGAGTGAGGCCTCTTTATTATCACCTACTATCATGCTCTACCTTTCGTTTTCTTCCCCTCTCACTACTTGCTGACTCTCAGCACTCTTTTATACTCCAAAGCTGATGGATAAGAAATTTCAAGATAATCAACTACATGCTATTCAAGGCAGTCAACTCAAGCGCACTGCACATTGCAATTATATGTTTTTATTCTTATATAAAAAGATAAAAGGTGTATTTACATATTCTAATTAACAGAGTTTTATGTTCCACAAAATAAAATAATTAGTAAATAAAATAGTTTGTGCTTTAATCTATATTATATATAAAAACTGAATAAGTATCGACCAAATAATATGAGATCGAAATAAATAGCACATTATTTTCTTATCCAGAGATGAAAGACATGAACTCCCAAAATATCTGCATTAACTTTGATAAGTTTGAGAGTTTCCGAAAGTTAAAAAAAAAATCGCATTTTGGGGTATTTGAGAACGTTTCAAGAAATACGAAGTACGTCCTAAAAAACTCGTACTTTTAGCAGACTATATGAAATTTGCTTACACTTTTAGGAATATTTCTTTCTGAAGCCTTTTCGTAGTGAAAATCGTATGCTTTATGAATTACAATACTCATTATCAAGGATGGTCTTACCGATAATAAAAGTTCTTGTTAGCCTCTTGGAAAGTATCATGAAATCGTAGAATTTGTAAATTTCCAATAACTTCCGTCAAACAAATTAATGAAAACGAATTTTAAAAGTAATACTAAATGCGTTACCAGCAAGTCTATGTTCAATAGTGTCCATATACTTTATGCAGAAATCTTGTGGTTCTTATTATGACCATATGAAAAGTTAATTCGATTAAGCCTTTCATTGATTAATTACAGAAGAACCTAGTTTCCAAACTGTAATGATTTTCCAAGGCAGTGTATGAATATCGAAATATCCCCTATTTTAGAATGAAACAGAGTAATATATGTACTCCACTCATCACGCTTGATATACATCGTTATATATAAGAGGAAACATTATATATATATATATATCCCAAAGTCGCCGGTATGTGAGTCAATGGTAATTGGTGAAAACTGGAGAATATCGAAAGAGGAACTATTCACAGAATGCCATATCAGTAGGCTATCCATTCGACATTGGTTAAAAAAAAATCACTCAAAATCTGCTGGACAGAAATTGAATCAATTAGATTCATTGGAAATATAAGGGTTCCACATTAGCCAAAAAATATCCTAAGAGTTAATACCAGCTGACCAGAGGATGTTCATAAGGATGGTATGGAATTTTCGGGAAGTTCGATGTAGAAACAATCAAAAGTCGGGAGTTCCGAGGGTCTCCAGATGCACTACATTAAAGAGCTTCACAATTCAGCTCAGATTATATTGGTGTGAAGAACATCATGATGTCTCTTCCATGGGTTACTGGGTATACAGGGAGTCCCACACTCCGTAGAGTACTGAATCATCATATCACAGAAGCGCGGTAATATGAACCAACGAATTATGTTATCATTTATGGTGTAAGTTTCGACGAGGACCAGGGAACACCTTATACACAATGGTGGTCAAGTTGAAGAAAGAATGATTGAAAATAACTGACTCATATTATCAGAAATGGTGGAAAATATTCCAAGTAAGAATGGAAAGTGTGATGATGCTAGAGAAGGGGGGTGGCCACACGCTACTGAGCTGTGCGCACAGTTTTGTCCCCCTTTCTTAATAGACGGAAAAAATTCTTTAACTACATATATATTTCAAAAAATGCCATTAAACTTATCTATGATATTAATCTACTTATAATAAATACATTGATGGCGATGTTTTAAGTATCTAAGGAAAAGCAGTAATTAATACACGTTTATAATTATGATCTCACTTCCTTCATACTAACCGAAGAGTCTAGGAGTGTGTGTGTGTGTGTATACTGTATATATACCTTATAAAAAATACTTCATTTTTTGTGCGTATAGATATCATATTGCAGTTAATTATACATTACTGATGACACAATAAGAAATCTGTATTTTTACAAGCTAAAACAAGCAATAAACATCCGAAATCGTGTTATTTAAAATGCTATCAGCAACATGCACTAGGGCGAAAACACGTGTTGTAAAATAGAAAAGGAATAAAAATTTCATTACAAAAGTGATAAAAGGGTTAATAAAATTTTATACGTAGAACTACATATATCCCATTAGAACAATATAACTGAGCTATACAAAAAACAGGTTATCGTCATAAAGAAGTAGATTTTTAATATTTCAAGTAAAACAAATTATTATATCTGAAAAATACTTCGTAGCCTACAAATTTTAATAAGATCAATGTCCCAGCGAACAGACTAGTTACGCAAGAACAAGTTTTAAAATAATAAAAAATATGTTTCCTTGATCTGCCATCTTTATTGCATGTAAATAGAAAAAAAATTCAAATCGATGGGAAAGATTAAATCTACGAAAATATCTTTGAAAGTTACTCATTAATAAATAATATCATTGTCATTTAAACGCACACATATTACTTCCATAATATCACATATCAGTAGGAATTGCCGTGGTTTTAAAACATATTGAAACTAAAACTTACATAAAGAATTACTTTATTTATTGATCTAAAAATTTATTTTTTATATTTTTAGAGATCAATATGTGTATGATAAATTAGTTCCAAAGGAAAACGTCTTTTCGATTTGACTGAAATATTTACAAAATAATTAAAATTGAAAATATAATTGAAACATAGCTTATTATTATTTAAACAATAAAAAACCTTGATGCTGAATGACATGTTGTTTATTATCACTTATAAGATTCAAATTCAATATTGTATTTTTCTTTATTTATTTGCATATGTGTTTTCGAGCACGTACTCTAATTGTGGCAGATTATTCTTGCAATAGAGTGAAGCATCAAGTGAAAAAAGATTTCGAAAGTGTTAATAAAGCACACAAGATATCAGAAGTAAATGATAACCAGACATATAACGCTTTTTCATAAGAGGGTCGGTTGTTAGTGAAACGGGTTGCGATGTTAACATCTTGATAGATTACTGGAAATTGAATTCCGGGTTATTGGGAGACATTTATTAATGGCTCGGTACACATCGATGGGTATTCTTCTGGAAGGATAGCTATTGTTATTGCATCGTTATGTATAAAAAATTAAAAATAAAAGCTCAATTACACTATGACAAGGTACTGCACGCTAACATGATGACTGTGGATCGGGTAATTAACGTTGAATAAGATCACTTTGTTATTTCAATAAAATAATATAACATACTGAAAACAGGCTTTTGATTTTATAATGAAATCAAAAATTCAACGTGATGGTGAGTCATGGGTAAAAGTATCTTCTGAGCCTCTTCTCGTGTAGGTTCCAGTAAGTAATGTTCTTTTACTTGAAACAAATAATAATTAACAGAAAAGATAATATAAATATGATTGCGATTGTGTTCTGCATGGATTATTTGTAAAAGTAATGACAAAGTCTGGTACATTGTTAACTAAGAAGGATGATGCAGATAAATTGGAGAGAAAAAGTTACAGACCAACAAATTTCTTTAAAAAAAAGGGAAACTGACAGAGTAAAATTAGGAAGAAAGAAGTGGAATTCTTAGGAAATCAATGCGAAAAAGAAGGACTGATCATTTTGTTTCCACAGGAAAACTAGAAAGACATTACATCGCCTTAAAAGAGGCCTGCATCTTCTTGGATAGTCAAAAGAGTACTACCGTCAAGATCTTTAAGCGATACACATGAAAGGAAGAAGTGAAGAACCATGACTGTCAACTTTTGAAAAGGGGACGCACCTGAGTGGAGTAAAGACAGTTCTGTGAAGTTATTCCACGCCAACGAAAATTCAAGTCCCAGAAATTTCGAAGCAACAGTAACTCCGGCATTACTACCTCTATGGCGCAACTTCCTCTGTTATTTCGAAAATATAAGAATAAGCATAAGAGTAGATTTATAATAATCCAATATACATAATGTGTCGGGAAGGGAGGGGGGGGTAGCAGAAAGCACGCGTTTCAGATTAAAATCATTGCAAGCTTAAACTGATTAAAAATTATTTGCGAACAGAACAGCAATGACCTAAGAAAGATTGGTTTGTCTGGCAACTATATCGATAGAGGGGGACATAGCCCGTCAAAGGATAAAATGCTAGTCTTTTATATTTCACTTCGGAACGGACATGTCCACCTTTCTTTCATAATGCTTAGATAAAACATTACTTGTTACAAATATTACTAAGATTGCAACACCTAGTGATGTTTTGCTTTGTTTGGAATTGTAGCTAAAATATTGATCTAATATCGGTTACATGGTAGTACTCTTCTCTTTTTTTTTTTTCTTTTGGTAACCCTAATCAAACTCTATTTGTGGGATTAAATCAGAGATTAACAGTATGAGACCAACTAACTCATGTTCCCATGAAAACCCTTATGAAGATCCTTCGAGTAACACTATTCAAACCCAAGTTTATCCAGCTAAAGGGGAAAACTATTGCTCCGTGCACTGTCCAACAATACTGGGAGATGTAATTTTTTTTTTTTTTTTACTCTTTAAGCTTAAGACACTTTGTCATAACATGTAGAAAAGTTTGTACCCATTGTGAGTAAGCAGTTTCGTAATGGTGAAATTACGGTACTAGAAAAAAAAATCAACAAAAGTTCTTGCATTGTAACTATAAAACTCTATTCATTTTAACTTTTTCTTTTTTAGGTTGACAAAGCTCAGGATCTCAGAGTCGCTTTGCTACCCTAACAAAATAGCTTGTTAGAGCACCTAAGCCCAAGTGATCTCTCCGCTAATTTTCTTTGTTTCGTTTTCCTTTCGTCATTTGAATCTATGCACGTTTGTATTCATTGCCAGAATGGTAAGTAACCTACCCTCACAGTTATTGCACCCTTTTGTTAGCACATTTATTTATTTATTTATTTTGTATTTTTCACCTTAGCCTAATTTGTACCTTTGGACGGCCTCAACTTTGTCCATTGTCACCCCGGAGATCCTGTAAGCTTCCGTGATGGTTGGCCTCGGCCTCATTTCTTTACACATCAACTTACAGTGTCGGCTTTAGTGATCTTCTGACCCTCTCCATGCTAGTCTTCTAGAAATTTTGTTCCCTCTGTGTCTTAGTTATCGCCAAAGGCATGAATAAACAATTGAAACTCATTGTCAGAGCTGGACTTTTCGTTTTTTATTTATTACTCTCTCTCTCTTTCACACCCACAATTTTCCTATAGTATAATTTTCAAATTATATATAATAATAATAATAATAATAATAATAATAATAATAATAATAATCTGTAATAACTTAAGAAATGATCGAAGAAAAAAAAATCCCACAGCTTATAGAAAATTCAAACAAACTTGGTTTAAATCAACTTATGTAAATAAGTCATACCATTTGAGAATTAATTTAGACAAACCTGCGCACAAACCAAAAATTAAAGATTTAAAACAAGCTCAACTACAAATTCAACTACAAGACAAATTCAACCGTTTCAGTAGCAATCGTATAGCTTAAAGAAAAATCACACACAGTTCTTAAAAGAACTGGGCGATAGACTGAGTCCTTGACTCTTTATCCCGCCATCTGAATGAAGATAATCTGTGTGGATGGGGTGTTATTGAGCTAAAAAGCTCTAGTCATGGCTGGGTAACGGCAATAGCCGAGCCTCAGTTTATATACTTCATTGGCTACAGCATTGCCATTTGTTACCTTGGAAGTCCTAAAAAAGGATTTGTCCAGCTCAAATCACACGCACCAATAACGATATATTTATTATATAGACTTTATATATATATATATATAAAATATAAAATAAAAGGGTGTTTTTAAACAATATATATAAAAGGGTGTTTTTAAACAATATATAAAGGACATGTCCAAAAAAGGACTTGTCCAGCACAAATCACACGCACCAATAACGATATATTTATTATATAGACTTCATATATAAAATAAAAGGGTGTTTTTAAACAATATAATAAAATTATGTGCTTTCTGGATAAATAAATGAATTTAAAAATATCTTTTTAAATTTAGTATATAATATATAAACATGTTATTATTTTATTATATATTTTAGGACTATTGTATAAATTACAGTCTTCTGGCTTGAAGATTCACAACCCCTGTCCTGGCTAACATTAAAACTGAATTCATTAGACTCACATTTAAAAATATATCAGCATGATGAAACAAATTAACGAACGAGAAGCCACAATACAAGTTACAGAGCAACAAACCCATTTCACGTAAAATTATTCAGCAACATTCCTGTTTGAAAAACACGAGTGATATAATATTGAAAATAACTGCTAAATCCGAAAAACCGTATAAATTGTTAATGAAATAATAATAATAATAATAATAATAATAATAATAATAATAATAATAATAATAATAATAAAATACAACGAATGGACTATTAAACTATGAAAATGTTAGTTTTAAATATTAATTCTCAAAAAAAGTACAATAGTAATCAATATGGTCTATAATGTTATTATCATTTGTCCTCTGAAAGTCTGAATATGCTTCTATACACTGCAGAAACAAAACTTAAATTACTAACGGTACTGCAAAAATAAAATATGAAAATTGTAAAAGAAAGGAAAAGTATGAAGAACGTATTTTTAATAAGCTATTCTGTTGACTATAAGGCAACCAGGTTGCAAAATGTACTTATGTACAGTCATTCCGGCGACACACACAGACACACCAGGCTACTGACATTTTCATTTGTTTGTTCATCCACTTCTTTGGCGCCAGGAAGACTTGTGACTTTTTTGTATAAGGGTGGAGCTCGATACTACGTTTATAGAGGTTTCTTCCGTTAGACGGATGAAAAGTTGCGTTTCGGATACGTTAAACATAAAATTCTTCCGTGTGTTCAATATGATCTTATCTTCAGTACTTTGTATGTTCAACCTTTAGACATAGGTGTCCTTTATATACGGATAGCAACTTCTCATAGGGTGCCATGTCCTCTAGCACAAGAGAGTATTAAAGGTTTTACCATTCCCACGTCAGTATATGCATCATACCAACAATAAAAGTATTTGTCGTTTATTTACATTTAAACTCGAGAAAATAATTATATAAATCAATAATATAAAATATTATTTGGTTTATTAATAAATATTAAGTTTAATAAAATTATTAGGAAAAATCTTTCTTTAACTCAAAATTGAATTTTTTTATTAAACTTTTCAAAAAATGTTGATAGATTAAATATTTATTATTTGATGATTAACTAAAATAAATAGTAGCTATATATTAATTAACAGATTATAGTTTTACATTCACAGGTATTAAATACCGGGGATATAATTAAGCATGGTAAGTTTAAAATTAAAAATCTACATTTATAGCAATTGGCAGTAAAATACGAACTGTAATTATGTGCATTAATTAGGACTGACTAGCATTTCCTTTGATTTGTTAAATATTGGCGAATAAAGTTTTTGTAATGCTAAACAACAACAACAAACATCTAGTCAACACCTGTCTCTGGCAGAAGACAGTTTTTATTATTAATGTAAAAGGAAAACAGAAGAAATGAAGAAAAGATTAAGGACAGGGACGAATTCCAGAGGGTAACAGATGGCAATGCTGTAGCCAATGAAGTTTTAACTGAGGCTCGGCTATTGCCGTTACCCCGCCATGACCACAGCGTATAGCTCAATAACATTTCGGTGTTAATAACTATCCATACATTTTCTTCTACAGATAACGGGGAGAATATGAAAAGCATTCTTGCTTCACCCATCTAGCAAAAAAGAAAAAAAAAAATACCTTCATGATGGACTTGCGAACAAATCAAAACACACAGAAAGTAGGGTGGGGTACAGAAAAGACAATATTCCATCAATTTCAAGTCCCATCAAGTAGAAACAAACAGCTAAGATTGTAGTGGGCATAGGAATAATGGAAATGAAAATCATATACAGTAATGGGGGGGGGGAAGGTCATCCAGTTCGATAAATGTCGGTTCCAGTTGTTCCACGCTACCACCAGAGCCAATGTATGCAGCATGCATTGAAATTGAAGAACTCGTTATGGCAGGTATCGGCGCTAAAGATTCTTGATAATATACATTTTCTTTATCACACGGAAGTTGCATGATATCGGTGGAACAACATCAGAATGCTGTAGTCTACTTGAACACTGTCCTTCCAACATAGTTGTATCCTTTTCTTGTGGCAGTTTATTCTTCCGTAAACAGTTTCTTCTAGCAGGATCATGTTCCACTCAGGAGTGGAACATGATCTACCTGAGCATCTGTGGACTGAGGGAGTAAAAGCTGTTCGCGATACAGAAAGAGATCACGCTTTAGTCTAAAGAAAATGTCGTGATGAAATGTCGTGATGAAATCGTGATGAAAGCGGAGATCAGTTAGCATTCCTGTAGAACACTTTTGGTCGAAAGCTACTCACAATTAGATAGATGTGCCTACTAAACTGGCCGTTCGGTATTTATGGCTGTTTATTTTCTTTAGCCTACTTTTTTTTTAAATTTTAATCTTTATATTATATTCTATAAATACTGTATATTAATATTATTTTTGCGTTTTTTTTTCTGTCTCTCTCAATTGCCATGGAGTGGAAATGCAATGAGTATAACAGTGTGCTCTGGTCGCAATCGTATGTCGTTCATAATTTTTAAGTCTTCTTTGTCACTATGAAGATCGAAGTGCTGTCTAAAAGTGGTGAATTTATATTTTGTATTTCATTTCATTTATTTATAAATTTATACTTACAAACATAACATAAAACGGTATCAGAAAGTTTTTTTTTTTTAATCAGTTCTCTCGCAGTTCTATACATCATGATGCAATGTTTTCTGAATGGACAATTAAAACACTATGCCTCCTTTACGATAACAATATTATATAAATGTTTATTGATGAAGGTATGAACAGAATTAGAATCTACAGAACTGCAGCATTATTTGTGTCTTATGTTATGTAAAATCCACTCTCGAATGTTATGTATATATTACAAAAAATTTCAATAAAACTTATGGATTCGACCTGGACGTTTGCAAAGAAAGAATGGTGACTGTATTTGTCGTTGTTGTGCAGGATGAAAAACCAAAGTTTCCAGAAGCAGGGAAGGGGAAACCCTTTACTTCTTTATGAGACTGGCTAACTCAAATTCAAATAAAAAGTGCTTTTAAAGGCTCTTTCCTGGACGTGTTTCAAACCCGACAAAAATGTTGGTCATACCGACACAGTTAATAAAGTTATAGAACGTATATCTTCATTTAATAATTATGTTGTGGAAATATAAATTTTAATTATATAGAATCTGAAGCTCTTAATTATATATATATATCTTCAGTTAATCCTTATAAGAACTGGCTTAAAGGGGCAAAGCAAGAATGCTTTTCATCTCCCCCCGTTATCTGTACAGGACAGTGTAGGGATAAGGTGTTATTGAGCTATTAAAGCTCTGATCATGGCAAGAGGGTAACAGCAATAGCCAAGTCTCAGTTAGAACTTCATTGGCTACAGCATTGCCATCCATTACCCTCCCAGGATGAGTTTTTTCTTCTACCGAAAACTCATCCTCTTCAGTTAATTTATATTCCTTAGTTATTGAGTTATTAAAGCTCTGATCATGGTAGGAGAGTAACAGAAATAGCCGAGACTCAGAACTTCACTGGCTACAGCATTGCAATACCCTCCAAGGGTATTAATCAACGCTATGCGATAAAGTGAACCGCTCAAAATCCTCTTCAATTAATTAAATTAAATTAAAGCTCTGATCATGTCTTCAGTTAGTCCTTATAAGGACTTGCTTAAAGGGGCGAAGCAAGAATGCTTTTCATCTTCCTCGTTATCTGTAGAGGACGGTGTAGGGATAAGGTGTTATTTAACTATTAAAGCTCTGATCATGGCAGGAGGGTAATAGCAATAGCCAAGCCTCAGTTAGAACTTCACTGGCTACAGCATTGCCATCCATTACCCTCCAAGGATATTGGATTAAATGAATCAATCACCGCATCTCACGGTCGATGGATTCTTCAGTTAATAGTCATTATAAGGACTGGCTTAAAGGGGCGAAGCAAGAATGCTTTTCATCTTCCCCGTTATCTGTAGAGGACAGTGTAAGGATAAGGTGTTATTGAGCTATTAAAGCTCTGATCATGGCAGGAGGGTAACAGCAATAGCCTAGCCTCAGTTAGAACTTCATTGGCTACAGCATTGCCATCCATTACCCTCCAAGGGTATTCATTCGTCTCCACACCCTCTCTTCAGTTAATAATTATGTTGTGGAAATATAAATATTAATTATATAAAAACTGAAACTCTTTATAATATATAAAGCTACACTTCAAAATAACAACTAGAAAATTGCATATAAGTTTCATTTATAAACAATAATAATAAATTTACTTTCATATTCTATATAAATATATCACGAAAATTTTTTTTTACCATCTGCTATAGAGACAGTATGAGAGTATGCTAATGAGACAGTATGCCATTCAACTAAGAGAAAAATTATCTGATATTCATACATATAGACAGTTGCTAATATAGTTCGCCCACCGTTTGTAGGTTCCTGCTTCGCGTCTTTCCAAGAATAGTCGATTCATGCTGAAGGGGAGAAAGAAAGGAAGGACGTCCGAATTGGTAGCAAAAATCACGTGCTTTATAGGTAAAATTTTCCAACTGTTATACCAGAACTACAATAATCATAAAAGAGAAGTTAATTTTCCGACTGGTAATAATAAACAACTCATCACACAATACGGACTGATTACCCTATTATCGGAATGGATTCTCCTTTTTCTGAGATGCGTAGAAGTGTCGATGGATCTCTAATCGGTGGGCGAACTATAATAACAATGTTCCAGCTGTAGTAAAAATCAAAATGAACTCGTATCAATCGAAATACTTTTTTATACGTATTCCTAAACATAAGAGCGATTTATCTACCTGTTTTTAATAGTTTTGAAATATCAAATTAATTTTAACTGGTTTAAATTATTAAATATCTTCACCTTACTGAGAATTTATTTAATTTCTCGCATATTGTATTTTCCCTCTTGCAGTATGTGAGATCGAACAGGAAAAAAAATGGGGAGAAAAGAGGCTTTTAGATTGAAATACTTTGCTAGTATCCATCCACATTCCATTAACGAAAGCAGCATTGAATTCGAAATAATAAGGCTGGTAGACAACACTATATCACAAGGTGTACAGATAAAGAAAGCCAAGGAACTGAATTTAAGTTATTGGCCAAACGAACGCAGACCAAACGTATATTGATTTGTCAGCCATTTGGTGCACGCATCTCTATTGGTCTCCTTGTCCTGCGTTATGAAGTTAATATTCGACATCGACTGCCCTTCTCAGAACGATGTCATTGACCTAACAGGCAAACGATTCCAACATATCTCATATCTGTTAATGTTACACGAAAGTACATAGTACGAAGGAAATACAATTAACGAACACTTGAATGATAGAAACAAACGTTAAATAGTACGAAAGAAATATAATTAAAATTAACATAATAAACAAATACATGAATGATAGAAACAAATGTTAAAAAATAACTAGAAAGTCAGCTATTATATTATATATTATTATACACCACACACCAGAATATATTAAAAATATTAAAAAATAGAAGAGTAAAGAAACTATATATATATATATATACGCCACACACCAGAATATATGTATATATATTATTATATTATATATATATATATATATATATATTATTATATTATATATATATATATATATATATATTATTATATTATATATATTATTATATTATATATATATATTATTATATTATATATATATATATATATATATATTATTATATTATATATATATATATATATATATTATTATACGCCACACACCAGAATATATATATATATTCTGGTGTGTGGCGTATATATATATATATAAAAGGTTTAATGACTATTACCGAGAGAAAAGATGACAAGATATATTCTTTGACCAGTGAATTTAATTCCTCGTCATCAGGAAAGTAGATATTTTCAAAATTCATTTTTACTCGGTTGGAATATTATAAAAAAGGTTTAATGACTAAATAGAGGAATTAAATTCACTGGTCAAAGAATATATCTTGTCATCTTTTCTCCCGGTAATAGTCATTAAACCTTTTTTATAATATTCCAACCGAGTAAAAATGAATTTTGAAAAAAAAAAAAAAAAAATATTTATATACAAACCAGAACAATACCTGAAATCAATTAAATAAATATTATTAATACAAATTTTTGTTTGGTTTCTTTAAATTTAATATTTCCTTAAATTTATTCCTAAAACTGTCAATCTTATAAAATATTTAAATTTATAATTAATGTTTAAACTAGTGTTCTTAATATTTTAATTGACTATTTTAATTGTGCTTTTTTTAAAAAAATGTGGCGGAATAAAAATATAATAGTGCTATAACGCTCTAGGATTGCCATTCAAAATAGTAATCTCCGAAGGAATCGGAAAAGAAAAGAATTAAAAAAAAAAAAAAAAAAAAACAGGACACTTAGACAGTCAATAAAATCCTCCAAACTTATTTCTAGATTTCATTCGGTATAAAAAAACAGATAATTATTTCATAATCTTTTGTAAATCCTATTCATATATGAATAAAATTATTTGCTAATTGTTTGTCTATTTAGTAAAACCTTACTTATGGCCGAAATGAAAACAATTTCCATCACGTGACAGTCTGCACATGGCAACGGATCGTTTGTATCATGTCGCTTATGCATGATTTGACATTCATAAATAACATTACACTATCTCAATATCTCAAACCGCTTATAATTCTTGATTTATTGCAGTAATGCTATTGCACAAGCTGAAGGGCTTAAAATATATCTTCCTCCTTTCCTTCATTCTCTCTCTCTCTCTCTGTGTCTTCCTAACGATAATGGTGAACACCCAAGGCCTGTAAAAATCTGAAGAAGTGTAATAAAAAAGACATTAAAGTGACTTTTAATGTTCCAGAAATTAGTAAGGTTGCTCCAACGGTTAAGTGGCTAACGAAATGTTCATTGAAAATTTTGTTTCGGATGTCATGACTTCCAATATGTCTTGCTTCAGCTGTTAATTGAGCATGATGAGAAGTAATTAAGTTTTTATTGTTTTTATCTCCTTTCTTTGCATTTTTATTTTATTTAATCTATATTTGCTTAACTTGAAATAGTTGGATTAAGGCTCCCGACTTTCCTAAAATATTCATTCATTTATAGGCTCGTCCATGTTCATGAATTTCCCATTTTCTAGATTTAGAAAATGGGAAATTCATGAAATAAATGGAATAAAGTATAATAAACATTCAAATGAATTGAATGAAGATAAATCTAATGGTTTATATTTATTAAAATTCAGGTTTAAGCTTGAAACAAAGACACCGCTACACCACAGTGATAGACAGATGCATCAAGGTTATATAACAAACAGGGTAAGTTGAATCAATAGAGAGTCGGAGGAATCAATCGACTGTGAGATGCTGTGGACTGATTCATTAATGCCCTTGGGGGTAACGGATGGCAACAATGCAATGCTGTACCAATGAAGTTTAACTGAGGTTCGGCTGTTGCTGTTACCCCTTGGGCGATGAGTTTTTGAGTTCGCTCTCTTAAGGTTTTTGCCTTAAGGGAGCACTTTGAGTCTCTGGGGAAGGTGTTCTCCGGCACGGCCCGCTGAGGGGCTTTGTCGGTGAATTATTTTCCTCGGAATTTGAGCGGTTCTGCTCGGGGAGCCCGTCACTGAGTGGAACCAACGCTGAGGTATGGACGGTCTTTCGCCCACTATGGAGTGGCCTAGAGATCGTCCGATTTTTTGAGATTTCACCTTTACTTACATAGTCGGTGATTGATTCATTAATGCCCTTGGGGGTGATGGATAGCAACGCAAAGCTGTACCAATGAAGTTTAACTGAGGTTCGGCTGTTGCTCTTACCCACTTGGGCGATGAGTTTTTGAGTTCGCTCTCTTAGGGTTTTTGCCTTAAGGGAGCACTTTGAGTCTCCGGGGAAGGTGTTCTCCGGCACGGCCCGCTGAGGGGCTTTGTCGGTAAATTATTTTCCTCGAAATTTGAGCGGTTCTGCTCAGTGGTCGGGGAGCCCGTCACTGAGTGGAACCAACGCTGAGATTAGGACGGTCTTTCGCCCACTATGGAGTGGCCTAGAGATCGTCCGTATTTTTGAGATTTCACCTTTACTTACATAGTCGGTGATTGATTCATTCAATCCAATACCCTTGGAGGGTAATGGATGGCAATGCTGTAGCTAATGAAGTTCTGAGGCTCGGCTATTGCTGTTACCCTCCTGCCATGATCAGAGCTTTAATAGCTCAATAACACCTTATCTCTACACTGTCCTCTACAGATAACGGGGAAGATGAAAAGCATTCTTGCTTCGCCCCTTTAAGCCAGTCCTTATAAGGACTGAATCAATAGAATTCTTTACTGTTTTCTACAACTCTGACAATTTAGTGTTATATAACGTGAAGACTCAAAAGAAGTGAACTGTTTCTAGAAAAATCAATGGGCAATCATAATCAGCTATTGTAAATGGAACTGTCCGAAATACAAGATCGAAATTTTTAGGCAATCATGAAATCCTCTTTCGTGAAAAATAATAGAAAAACGTTAACCTTATGTGGGATTTTTACGTATAGAAAACTCTATACTAGCTGAACTAGACTTATATTAACTAAAACACTGATGACTATGTTTTAGTCATCAGTGTTTTCCTGAAAATTTTTACGATGTTCTGGAAATTCATACGTTCAAACAAAGATCAGTTTCTATGTTTGCAGGAGGAAAATCAAAAGGTTTTTTTTACTTCTTTTTCTTTAAAACCGAAAATAAATTGGTCATCTCAGAAGCAATAAAAACAACAACAACAAAAACGTTTCTATGTTCTTATGTCGGTGTTCGCATTCAAACCTAGGTCATTCGATAAATAAGTAAATAACATTAAAAATAGCGAATAGAGAAGGAAAGAGAGAGAGAACTGTTCTTATGACTGCACCCAGAATACGTCTGGAAAACGAAATCATCCACTACGTTGAAATCCAAATAGCAGATAGAACGATTTTCGTATATGGGTTGATAATCTGTTTGTTTACTTCGTCGGCGATCATTGTGAAAACTGCTGCTGATATATTTTCGCAAAACACACACAACATATCATTATTTAATTTTACTTTTAGAAAACTTTAAGAACAATTAAAACTGCAAAAAGTACTGGAATAAGATTTGAGATATAGCATTTAACGACAATGGAAAAAATCTTAGTAATGAATCAGGGTAAATCCGATTAGACTAATGGAAACGATAAGATGGTAAAACACCCTATCTTGTAACTTTCTTTAATAATGCATTGATAACGATTCATATCTTTCTAAGAGAAAAATCAATATCAGTTAAAATTAGCTGTAATAAAATATCAACTTAATTGACTAACTGACACTTCTAGCATTTTTATTGTCCTTATAAGGACTTTAAAGGGGCAAAGCTAGAATGCTTTTCATATTCCCCGTTGTCTGTAGAGGACAGTGTAAAGATAAGGTGTTATTGAGCAATAAAGCTCTGATCATGGCAAGAGGATAACAGCAATAGCCTACCCTCAGTTAGAACTTCATTGGCTACAGCATTGCCATCCATTACCCTCCCAGGGTCTACATTTCTCACCTCTAAGTCGCATTTTTATTGAAAGAAGAGCAGTTCGTTTTATTAGTAAATAATTTATTTATTTTTATGGTATTTTTCTTTTACTTTAGAACTTTTTATTCACCTTATAATAATGTTTTACAGAAAGATATTAAGAAAAATATTTAACGTTTAAACAATGTAATAGCACTATTTATTTTACACAAATTTATTACACGTATGTATATAATCAGCGCGTTTAGAACCATTTTAATACCAAATTTCGCTACAAATACTTTAAACTATTCATGTATTTTTTTAACCTCTCAGAAAGGCTGAAATGATTTCCTACATAATGTAAATATAATTGAATTCAATATAAGTACAGCAAAAGCGTTTCTCATCTAAAAATTACTAAACCGCTATTCCACACGCAGCCATTTCCACACATGCGCACTGAAAGACACGAACTTCACTTACCTTACAAGGTGGCTTAGTTCTCGTGTTAAAGAACCATAACTTCCGGCAAAAAAGTTTGAAATCGCTCGCATATGTGCGGTCTTATTCCACTGAGAATATCTGATGTTAGTGCAACGAAATCAAACATCTCTGCATTCCCTTCTCCATGTTTGCAAAAGCAATTATGTAAGACCTGCGAATGACCTTCCCCTTTCTCTCTGACCAATGAGAATGTCGACGCAGTTTCCATTCCCGATAGTCAGTCGGCTGATAGGATGCCGTACTGCTTACGGTCGGGGTAAAGAGGTGAAGTAGAGATAAAGATCCACAGTCTTTCTGCTCAGGTAATGGCTGCGTTTAGAGGGAATTACGGTTCCAGAGAAATGCACTTTAACTCAGAACAAGATTTATTTATTATACAAAAAATTTTGTGTTGTAACTGGATTGCATCCATACCATAATAAAGGAAATAAAATTAATAGTTGACTTATCGATTATATTCTCAAGCCATTGATTGGTCCATTTCTTACAAGCAATTTACAATATGTATAATTTATAAACTATCAGTTTATAATTTTAAAATTGTAAATTATAAATATATAAACTAATAGTAAATTAAATACTTATGGAAATATTAAATGTTTTATACTTTATAACCTAAATTAATAAAGAAATTAAGAAGTTTCATTAAAACAGTATTTTATCTTTGAAATATGATTTAATAAAATTTAGCCTCATATAGTTAGTGTAGTTTCTATTTAAATAACTAAAATACTTTTATTTAAATTTAAATTTTATTTTATTATTTTATTTTATTGTTTATGACAGCATTTGTAAATTATTGGATAATTTTTTATTCTTATATATTAAATTAAATTAAAAGCCAAAATTCTATGACGAAAAACTGTGTTTTTAACTTTAAAAAAAATGAGACTAGCAATACAATTTTCTCTTTCCTTAATCAGTACAAAATTGCTTGAGGTAAATTAAAAAAAAATCCTTACATGCAATTACATTGTTAAAAACTTTATCAGCTCAAAAACTATTTGTATCTTATTTACTGGCTTTATTTTTCTCCAGTGAAATACTCTCATCGACTTACGTAATGCATGCACCTGACATTAGAGATGCTCCGTCTCCTTATACTTTTCTTTTTATTTTTCCCATTCTTTATCGCTTTAATTAATACTTTTACTCATGGCATTCAACTAAATCCGGGTAAAAAAAAAGGTCCTGTTGTGAATAATAATGTCTACAGTGTTTTAATTGCCACTCATTATCTTTGGGTGTCGCGAACTTTGTTTCGTTGTGATTCGGTAGTCTCACTGTTATAGCCTTTAGCAAGGCAAACAAGATTGAGAATACATCAAGACGACAATAAATTCACTTCGATTCGGGTTTGTCCTCGTGTTCTTGCCGCACACCCTACCGATGGGTCATTATAAAGTAATTAGCGACCTGTGAACTATTTAAATAAGCATGAGCAAGACAGGTAATCAGGTAAGTAAGGGTATGACCTAATTATAATCCAGTATCCGCATTGTTGAATATGCTATTGTGTCTAAAATGGTGGGAAATGTCACACCACTGTCCCTCTCTCACGTGAAGAGAACATCCTTATAAAGAAGAAAGGCGAAAAGGGAAAAGTGTGCAGAGAAGTGGTGCAAAATAGAAAGAAAAAACAGGAAAATAAGAGAGCTTAATGTAAGAAGAAACGCCATGTGACACCAATCTTGGTTCGATGCTTTCTTTACGTTCAATACTAAATGCTAATTATCCCGTTATATAGAAAGAAAGTTTTATTTGTTTTAATAGTTTGAGATGATGTCACCTCATTTTGCACTGTTTAAAATTAAAATAATTTTATTTTACTCTAAAATAATAATAAACGTTATGTTTTCAACGTTTATCAATCTTTGAATTTATATTCAAAGATTGATAAACGTATATCAAATGTATATCTGTATATACATTTAAATATTATATATCATAATATTAGCATGGTGAATTTGCAGGGTTTTGATACGTCCATTAACAGAACTAGTTTTTGTTTATGTATTTATTTTTGTGTAACTTCAACCACGAATGATTGTAATCCTACCGTAAATGGTCTTCTTCTTCTTATTGTGCTATCTTCTATCGAAGGTCAGCGACCATCTTGGCGATTGGTAAATGGTCTAATAATTTTTATTTAATTTTTTTTTATAATTTTTATATATTTTTACATGATACAAAAATTCTATCTTTAAGACCTAAAAAAAACTTATTTGAACAATCCTATATCTTTAATAAATGTAATAGTATTTTCACACCGTGCAGTGAAATTTATCTCGTACATGATAATGAATGTTGATAGCAGGTAAAGCTTGTCGGATTGATTCATTCAATCCAATACCCTTGGAGGGTAATGGATAGCAATGCTGTAGCTTGAAGTTCTAACTGAGGCTCAGCTATCAGCTATTGCTGTTACCCTCCTGCCATGATCAGAGCTTTAATAATAGCTCAATAACCTTATCCCTACACTGTCCGCTACAGATAACGGGGAATATGAAAAGCATTATTGCTTCGCCCCTTTAAGCTAGTCCTTATAAGGACTATAAAGCTTGTCGTTGGTTTATATTTATTTATATACTGCATTGGCAACAGTATGTCATATGTCCTGACTTCAATACCTAATGGGCTGCTGTATCAAATATCTATTTTTATTATCTACCAAAACACTTAATGCTTATGAATTTACATATGTTATATATGTAAATTCACATATATGATGTGGATTTAATTACATTCAATAAATAAAACGAGTTAGGAATAAGAAGTAAAAAAAAATCCATATATGAGCATACTAGAAATTTTTTTTTAACTAACTTGTAAGAATATAAAAGTATTATTTTTAAATAATAAAAAATACACCAAAAGTAAATAATAAAAAAAAAAAACTGCAAGAACATTAAAATTGTACAATTATGAATTATACGAACTGATTACAATGCAATAAGATTATACCTGTAATTTTATAAACTGCAATTCTGCAATATATTTTCGCCTACCTTTTGTATCTGCTCTTATTTTCACTGAAGTAATTTTTGCGATCTTCATATACAAAAATAAATAAATAAAATAACAAAAATCCGAAGAGTTCTCAAATTAAGTTATTTTTCCGTTTAGTTGGCAATCAATAGTTCTTTTTTCTTTTTTGTGTGACCTCGATAAATATCACCTCTGAAAGTTGACAAGCAAGGTGAAAAAAACAAAAACAAAAACTAATCATTAAATTAAGTTTATGTAGTGAAGAAGTGAATATCTAAGCATGTAATTTAGCCAGAAAGACATCCTTAGTGCAACACTGTATAAAAGATAGCCGATACCACAGGTTCCTGTATCATTATGTTGTGATTACGAATACGCGAATAATTTAAGAATTTCGCAATATCGCTTAATCGCTTTCAACAGGATAGTTGGAAGTGGGACACACCTCCTCGACCCATAAAATATTGAGTTCCGTAATAGAAGTTCAAGGTTTCTCAATATATCTTTGCCAAAGGAACTAGACTGAGGGTCGCTTTTCATGCATCCTAAGGATACCTTTGTATAGTAGGATTTCAGGATTAAGATTAAAATAGTCCTCGAATAGCAGATCCGATTTGAAATTTTGCCACACTAGAAAACAGTGGAGTTTTGGTAATGATCTCTCTCTCTCTCTCTCTCTCTCTCTCTCTCTCTCTCTCTCTCTCTCGATTTCAATAGATGCATGTATGTAATAATTATAATATCGTGCGTGTTGCGAACGCTTTCTTAGCGGCAATCTGATGTTTTAAAGCAAATTACATAATATATTCAGTAGCGTTTAGCAATGAGTGATCAAGGATCACTCTGTCGGTCTGTACGTTAGTACGTAATAATAGCCCCCCCCCCCTCTCTTGCTGAGCGCTATTTAATCAGCATTGTCAAGCTCGTTTTAATTCCGATTTAAATATTTAGCACAATAATTTTATTTGTACTGTTGTCAGTTTTATTCAAACACATTCTGCAGAAACGAGAAAATTGCATTATAATTTACTGAAACTAAATATGAAAACACGTACTGAAAGTTCAGGATCACCCTCTTAACATACGAAATGAGGAATGAATGCAGGTCATGAATGTATCACCGAGACACCAGATTTAAAAGGCAAAATCAGGAACTTCAGCCGATCTATCCTAGAACGTGAAATTAGCATCCAATGGTTAGACTGGCTTGCATTACTTTTATAATTTAACAAACTGCTTCTTTTCAAGGCAGTTCAGTTTAATGTGTCACTATTTATTTCTTATTAGCATTATAAAGTCACATTCTGATCCTAGTTATGTAATAATAAGTGGTTTCTAAAAGCAAGGTAAAAGAGGTCATGAGCAACACCCTAGACCTTTTGCCCTTAAGTTATGATGTATGACATTTTTCAATTTTCTGTACCTCTTTTCCCAAATTTCTGGAGGCCCATTCATCAGGATTCATAAATATCCTGTTTTATTTTATTTAGTTTTATTATTATTAGAATTAGAATTTCTTGATGATATTTTAAATTCGACTAACTTCCTTCAAATTTACACTTTTCCGGTCTTTAGTTATTAAGTGTGTTGCAACATCCGCCAGGTGGTTATTTAAATCATCAAAAACAATACATGAAGATAATATCAGCCTTGAAACTGCTATCGTATACATATACATTATTTAATATTAAAACATGTTATGATGTTTAGCTGATTTCAGTGTTTTATCTCGAAATTTATTTCACCATCAGATACAGATTCAAAATATTCTAGATCCTTATAGAAATGGCAGAATATCGATTCATTTTATTTTAAACCGTTTTCACAATTTTTCTCTATTGTGAGAAAAATTGTAAAATGTACTTGGTAGTACTTCCTTGGAAGTACTGCCAAGTACATTCTACTTGGCTACTTGTCTAAATAAACGGGAAAGGTTTTCTAATCAAACTTTAAGAGTAAAATAATAATTACATAAGGAAAAAACACTTTTCTATCGCCACATATCTGTTAACGTGATAAATTATTTTTCTCTGTAAGGTGGACTTGTAGCAGTCCTGGCATAAGAGACAGCTCCATTTACGACTTTTAGACTTCGAAATTTAGTACATAACACGCGGCGACCTGTTTTGGAACTACCCAGAGGTGAAATACCATTTATTAAGGGAATTAAAAACGAATTTAGTCAGCTAATATTGGTTGAATGGGAATAAACGTGAGGATGAGTTCTCGTCCATAAAAATACTTCATGTAACCTTTGGAAAAATTACTTTAAACTTTTTTTGCGATTAAAAAAAATTGTAAGGTAGTAAATGAAAATTGTTGTTGCATAAGGTTCGATAGGGGGTTTTCGAAATAGCACAAAGGAAATATTTCCGGGATCTACAGCCTCGATTCGATGATTCCTGTTTTCAAATCGGGCAGTGTTCTCTTTAAGCAACCCACTGTCATCACTGTTTATACATCATTTCACTAAGAGCATTTTTTTTTAAAGAAACAGACTATTATCTCTTTTTCACTACATCCCTACGATCCCCCCCCCCCCCACTATTTTGTAACGGCAATTTAAGGTATAACAAGTAGGTCTCTGAAAAAGTAGCATTGCTTCCAAACATGGTAGAAAACTTTGTGAAGATATGACGCCGAAATGTCGGCATCTGCCTATCCCTTCTGATAACGAATAATTGTTGTTGTCTGCTATGAAATCAGAAGCTTCTTGGAAGAGCTTCTAATTTCTGAAGCAGCTGCTGTAATTGTCATAAGTAGGAGAACATTATTCTGTCAAACGATAAATGTTTTGCTTATATCTAATATGTATTCCACGATTTTGGGTAAGAAAATGTACATAGCTAAATTTTAAAATTTTTTTTTAAAAAAAGAGGGGGGGGGGTGCTATTTTCACGTTAACGTCAAGACACCTAACGTTGTGTATTATGCTTGAAGAACAGTAGTGTGTGTGTGTGTGCGAGAGAGAGAGAGAGAGAGAGTTTGAAATATAGTTTACGATTTCACGTGAATACTGTAAGAATTAGTCCGTTTCATGTACACTATATACGCAAAAATCAGATACTGATTCTGTCTCGTGAAATATTTCAAAGAAATTTATAAAATAGTGTTTGATAACCAAAATAATAATAACTTCATTTTGGATAGAGAAATGTGAGATATTTTTATACAACATATAACATGAAAATTTGTAAATTTTAAGCACTTTAGCACTATTAAAGATTTCGATTAAGTCAAAGGCATGCTTGCTTAGACACCACAATGGTATTTAAATCCACATACTTAATTAACGATGGGTTCCAATATTTATTTATTTAAATGAAAAGATGGCGGCTCGTGTTGTAGTGTTCAGTGTCGTGTATTATTGATAGTGAATTATAATCGGGTTTGATATGTTTTTAGCGATTTATAGTTATGCTTAATCATTAGGGTTAGTAGTTAATTGCTTGCTACCATAATTAGTCACATATTTTCCTCAGTGCTTTATCTAGTAGGTAAGTTAACCTTTTCTTTCTAAAACAACGGCGATACGCTAGGCTTACTGCCATCAGCATCGCCATTGTGTTATAGAAACTGTCTATTACCATAGTGCGGTGGAAATGGACAGCATGTACTGCTCCGCAGAACAACTTGCGGATCCAACCACAGATGTACCGTACGAGGACCTCACCTTTAAACAGCTCCTGGCCATTTTCAAGCACATTGGAAATCTGCTCCACACAAAATGGCCTGGCAAGGTTCATGAAATCCAAGAGGTTGATGCTGACGATGCTCAGCTTCTTGAACTGCTTCAGGGCGGCGCTGCTGAGGAATCAGCGGCGGCTGATGATCATTCCCGCACTGACCATGCTGATGCTAATTTTCAGGAGGTTCGCGCAAGCAAAAAGCGAAAAACCGCGACCTCTGAATCACCAATAATGGATGTTGTAGTAGAAGATGGCTCTGCTGCAGACTCTCCTACCTCCGCAAGGGAAAAGATCCCCCCGATTATTCTGCGTGAGAAGAAAAAATGGATGACAATAAAGAACATGATGTACAACCTAAAGATTTCGTACAACAATGCAAAGAATATCACAGATGGTGTCAAAATCCACCCCAACACTGTCTCAGACTACCGTAGGTTGACAGCAGAACTGAATTCTAGAGGGGTCCAGTACCATACTTATTCGCTCGGCTCCGGAAAAAAATCTTATGATTGTAATTAGAGGCGTACCTGAGGATGTCTCCATAGATGAAATCATTGCGGATCTGCACTCGAATGATTTACCACCAATCAAGGTCAGCAGAATGACCAGGAGGGACAAGACTCCAATGCCACTGGTGCTGATCGAAATCAGTCAAGCCCACAAACACATATATGACTTGACAACCATCTGTGGATTGAAAATCTCGGTAGAACCGTTAAGGAAGAGAGCTTCTACTGGGCAATGCCACAGATGTCAAAAATTTGGGCATGCCCAGAAAATGTGCAGGGCAGAGTTCAAGTGTCTGAAGTGTGGGGTTGGTCACCCAACGAACACCTGCTCTAAACCAAAATCTACCCCGGCTAAATGTGCCAATTGCGGCGGCCCTCACACATCCAACTACAAAGGATGTTTACATAATCCACGTAATAGGAGGTCAGAAGAGGGAACATTCTCTCCTTCCATTAGCTCACCTACATCTGCAGCTACTTCACAGTCTCCTAAAGTTCAGAATAAAGATTCAGAAGCCCATCTGCCGAAAACTGAGTTCCCTCAAAAAACAACTCTAAAAAGGCAGTCCAGGTCATATGCGGATGTAACCCGCCCTAAACAGACATCCCTAGAACAGCCAGCTTCACACCCAAATTTGACAGCTATCATCACCGCGTCCCTGGCAAATATGCTATTAGATTTCAGCAGATCTAATCCTTCACAAAGTTCTACTAAAAGATTCCTCAAAGACACCCAAGTCATCATTTCAGCGCTCACTAATGAACAGTAAAAAATTAAAACCAGAATCCTTAGAGATAATAGCCTGGAATGCCAACGGCTTAAGAAATAAGATCCTAGAACTTAAAAATTTTGTCCATAGGCATCGGCCAGATGTTCTATTACTAAACGAAACACATCTAAGACCAGCAGACAATCCCAAAATCTACGGATATCAATCATATAGAACTGACAGATCAACCCACAGAGGTGGAGGCACAGCAATTTTCATCAAGAACTTTATCTCACATCACTCCATAAACCTTCCTCCTACCTCCACTCTTGAGGTCACTGGCATTGAGATTCTCACGAGCTCAGTAGGCAAATTAAAAATTTTTGCAGCATACCATCCACCACAAAAATCATTACTATCTTCTGACTTGAATGCCATATTTGATACTGGAGAGCCTACCATTGTGGCAGGGGATCTAAATGCCAAACATCCTACCTGGAATAGCCACTCCACTAACAAAAATGGACAGATACTACAGAACTATGCTGATTTCAACAACCTTCACGTAATAGGCCCTGCTGATCCCACCCATCACAACACTTATGGTAGGGCTGATGTATTGGACATTGCCATACTGCAGCACATTAGACTCCAATACAATTTAATGACAATCAATGATTTATCATCAGATCATAACCCAATACGATTAAAATTAGGAAATCTTGAAAAATTATCTCCACCCCCTCACTCATTTATTCCCTGGGAAAGGCTCTCCAAGATGCTTCCAAAATATATTGGTCCTGTTCCCATCATTAAATCAAAAGAGGAAATTGAGATAGCTGTCAAAAATCTAACAGAACAGATCACAGCAGCCTGTGCAGCAGTTACTACCCCTGTAACTACCCACAAACCCAACCATCTGCCCGAAGATATTATGAATCTGATTAGGGAAAAAAACAGGGCTAGGAAAAGATACCACAACACTAGGGCACCACAAGACAAGCGGATCTTAAATAGGTTAAATTCTGCAGTGAGAGATGCACTCGCAACTCATAGATCTCAACTCTGGGAAGAAAAACTGACCTCCATCTCCACTGATAACCACTCTGTATGGAATCTTATCCGTAAGATCAAGAACAAAAACAAACCTCTTCCCCCTCTGCAAACAGATTCAGGTCTCATCCACACCGATGCTGATAAAGCTGAGGCAATAGCGAATCATCTTGAAAATCAATGCAAACCTGCATACAGTCACCTTGACATTAGTCATATCTACAAGATACACCGTAATGTCAGATATTCACTCAAGTCTGCTCCCACACATTCTACTCAAATCACACCCACCTCACCTGCTGAAATATATGCTATTATTCAGAAATTCAAAAATAAAAAGGCTCCTGGACCCGACGGCATCTCCAACAAAGTTATAAAACTTCTACCTCGCAAAGCTATTGTTCATTTGGTAAACATAATCAACTCCATACTTCACTACAAGTATTTCCCTTCCTACTGGAAACTGGCGTACATAATACCAATTCATAAATCTGGAAAGGATCCCACTCTGCCACAAAATTACAGACCAATCAGTCTCATCTCTAATCTCGGAAAAATTGCTGAGAAGGTAATTCTTACTAGGCTTCAAGATTCAGTACTCCAGTTAAACATCCTGCCTGAGGAGCAGTTTGGCTTCAGACAGTTGCATAGTACCACTCAACAAATACACAGATTGGTGGAACATATCATTACAGGTTTTAACTGGCGTCAATGCACTGGGGCTGTTTTCCTAGACTTAGCCAGTGCATTTGACAAGGTTTGGCATTATGGTTTGCTATACAAGCTTATATCATCCGGTGTTCCAATCGGAATCATTCAACTCATCAAGACATACCTCTGCGATAGGCGCATGCAAGTGAGATTAAGTGGAGTAGTGTCTGCACAGAAACACATCTTGGCTGGAGTTCCACAAGGATCCTTATTAGCACCGATCTTATTCTCCTTATACTTGCATGATATCCCACACAACCCATTATCTTCAATTAAAGCTCTTTACGCTGATGACACGGCGATATTGGCCAGATCATTAAAGCCTCATTTAGCCATCAAGAAACTGCAAGAAAACCTACTACAAATAGAACAATATTTTGCCAAATGGCGACTCCAGGTGAACCCTCAGAAGAGCGTAGCCGTCTTATTCTCTAGAAGATCAGTGCTTCCTAATGAAGATATTCTCCTGTTTAACACAAAAATTCAGTGGAAAACAGAGATCAAATATCTTGGTGTAGTAATGGACAGAAAACTGACTTTCAACTCCCATATCAAGACTCTCTGTGTAAACACGTCAAAAACCATAGCCCAGCTCTATCCGCTAATAAACAGAAACAGTAAGCTGAGCACCAGAATCAAACTTCTCATATATAAACTGATGGTTCGTCCAATACTCACCTATGCCTCACCGGCCTGGAGCCATACTTCAAACTCAAATATCATTAAATTACAACACATTCAGAACAAGTGTCTCAGAATGATCCTGGGCGCTCCATGGTTCGTCCGAACTGTCCGACTGCACCGGGACACGGAGGTCCCCTATATCTACACCTTCATGCAGACTATAGCAACCAAATTCTTTTCAAAGGCAACTGTGCACCCTAACAGACTGATCCAACTGGCTGCTGACTATGATGCTATGGACTACTCGAAGCACAAAAGACCTAAAGCCATCCTCAAACCCCTCACTGAGGATTAATCTCCTAGCCTGCTGAGGGCGAGCAATTAGCTCATAAACTCTTTCTACTCACAGTCTCTATTAAGATAGCCGGGAATATGAAAAGCTTTTGCTTCACCCGTTAAGCCAGTAATGTTACTAGTTACTAGTATTTATTTATTTATATTTATATTTATATTGAATGGGATTATTCCATTCTCAGAAAGGACAATATTGGATTAATTGTTGAGTGGTCAAATGATCAAATGATCTCAATTATACTGTTTTCATTGCCAAAACAAAGACCTGAGGCGGAGAGTCCTCAGCAGCGCCTTCGAAGAACAACGGGAGATATGAAGTTGCTTCGATTGGAAATTCAATGCTAAGAATCGGCATGTGATGTTTTTATTATTTCAACTGAAGCTAGTTAGCCAGTCTCATACAAAAACAGAATGAATTTTATTTTTCATTTTTTTAAATTCGAAACTCGGGTTGGCGAAATTATTATTTAACGAAAATCCCATTTGACCAGCAATAAAAACTATTTCAAATTAAATGCAAACTGCTATTATGGCATATCCAAGCACCACCATACTGAGATGGTATTTTCAGTTTTATTGCCAGGCGACATAGTTTGTAATATGAAAGGTTTGGCCAAAGCATTTATCTAATGCTGCAGGATCGAATTTATATCCCAAATATATTGTTTCAGGCAGACTACTGGGTGGTCGAAGAAAAGAAAAACTTTTAGCATCTTACGACAATCAGCTGCTTAACACATGCAGAGCACATACACTAATTATGAAAAACAAGTTCCACATAAAGCAACCCATTTACCGTACTTTCAAGTGATGCCTATTTCTAACGAGCTGAGCCCTCTCCCCCTCCTTCCTCTGTTGATCTTTCCCAGATAATTCGTGTCTCTGATAGGCACAAGTAGACTTTCTACTTCCATAGCTTCTCCCTTATCATACCACCTTTCTTAGAACTTGTACATTCAATCAAGACACTTTTGTATCATTCTTTATCTATAGAAGTCACACTATGCTTTGTTTCACACGATATAAATGCACCCGTGCTTTACCAACCATTTTATGAGAACTACAAGTCCTCGTCATGAGCTAAAAGTTTTGTGTCTGTCTAACTTAAGTACTTTAAGTTTTTTTTTTTATTCGATAAACAATTTAAAACAACAGAATTCTTTTTTAGAGGACAGCTTTGCAGATACATAAAATCACAACTGACCAATGCAAATAACAAACAAATCATTTAAATTTTAATATAATTTATATTAAAAGAAATTAGGAGTCTTGGTATTTTTTTAAAGAAAATTTTCAAATTTTATTTTTTAAAAAGCTTTTTTCTTTTTTTCCTTTGTAAATTTCAAATGCAACATTATTATAGTAAGTATTTAAATTTTTTTAAAGTTATATTCTGAATACGACTATTAACATGCGGCTTAATTAAAAGAAAACAGAAATAGTATCTAGTACTGAATATGTTAATAAAAATTTCTTCCTAATTATGTAAATCCAAAGTATATGTGGAGTGAACTAATATATTGTTCTTAATTTAAATTAGTTTACTTTAAAAAATGGTATTTTAAAAGTCTTAAACTTTGGATTGCCAGTCTGAGTACATAAATAGCTAACAATAACAAATGTCGTATTGATGGGTATATTTAATTTCGTTTTTTTTTTTTTTTTTTTTTACTTTATTGATCTATCGACAGAATGCATAGATAGTCATCTGAGGAATACATTATAGTGCAAAGACAGTATCGAATCCATAGCTTCAAAGATACATGCGGGCGACATCACTATATCTTCAGTTTCCTCGTGTACAATAATTGTTTTTTTTTTTTTTTAATATCTTCTTATAGCGACTATATAACTTAGGCTATGTGAACTTTATTATGTGGGTGATTTTTAGAAAACAGTATGAGACTTTTAGGCAGAACAAGGGTGACGATAGGGATATCTCGATGTTTTCTATGTTTATTGAATTTAAGGGTATAAATTGATGACATTATTTGTTTTTCTTTGTTTATTGCAAAACATATCGTATCTTGTGTTTATATTCATGTAAACAGTTCTTAGTTTTATTTGGTATCATGGTACACTGTTTTAAATTAATACTACAAACTTGTTTATATAACGTAATCACTGAACTGTAAGTCCGAAGATAAATATTTTGTAATTAGGGGTTAGAATTCAGCAGCTCCATGGAGTAGTCTGTAGTAGCGCCCTTTGGATGAAAAGACATGGATTCGATTGCCGCCGTAGTTCCAATAGGGCGAATGCAATTAACAAATAAAATAAAAATAAAATTAATACCCAAGCATATACCATCTTGATACATTTTATCTGTTGTACAAAAAGTACTTCGATTAAACATCTATCGAATAATATTTTAAAATTGCTGAATTAAACGGTCTGTTGTCTACAGAAGTATTTTCGCTCAATCGTAGAAACAGGTTTCCGTTGTGAGTTAAGAATTTCGTTCCATACGTCTTCCTTGCACATTGTACTGACTAATCTTCAGAGATTTACCTACTCTGTTACAGCAGTCTGCTTCAGGTCACGGGAATACGAATTCTTGGTCCAAACTATCCAAAGAACTCAAACATTACTGTTTTTATACTTGAGGGCAAACAGCGATCAGTGCAAAATTAGTGAATTCCACTCTTATCGGCTTAAATATTTTACTCTCAGGAATAAAAAGAGAAAGAAGAATTGATTGGTGGAATCATACACATGCGAGAAACGTGTGATTCAACCAAATGAAAATAATTTCTATCAAATTCGAATATTGATTTAGAATGAATCCGTTAGACGAACTACTTCCTTTAAGATGCGAAAGAACTACTTTTATTCGATTTTTTTTTCGTTTCTTTTTCTTTCTTTCTTTTTTTTTTTTTTTAATTTCCCCCTATCTCTGAGTATTATTCAATATCTTCCGGGGAAGAATTTTATTTTAAAATTCATGTTTGATCAAAAATGTACAGTAATAAAAACACTATTTGTAAGGAAAGATTGTTTACATTCCATTTTTTTTTTCCTTTCTTTTGTGACGTCATGTACCCAAAGGCTTTCGCGTCTTTCCTTCCTTCCGCTTCTTCGGCAGCATTACATCAACACGGAAAAAATGGTTATTGGCCATTATATAATGTTTAGGGTTAATAAAAATAAGCGGCACACAAATTTATTTACTGTAGTAATGCATCAGAAGAGCAGTTTTACGGAGTTAATTCCCCCACCTTGAACGAAGTGGTAATTTGACGACAGCTAGGTATATGGGATATAAAATGTTTACATACTCATCTGGAATTACACTTCTTGTGATCATTTCTTGCGATCTGATGTTTTCGACCTTCCATTTCGCAGATCAACGTATGGACATGATATGGTTCATTTATATATGTACCTACTTATGGTTTATTGTTATATACAAGAATAAACTCACAAAAACCTGAAAAACTTTAAAAATCTGTTAATATTTAATACTAAATTTAGAATGTCAAGAAAATTTTAATCAATATTAATTTATAATCAAATTAATCCTAAAATTTACGAAAATATGCTACACCTTAAAGATTTTTAAATAAATCTTTTTTTTAATTTCGAGAGTCCTAACTAGAAACGAAAAATGATGCGATTGGTCGACCGTGAGATGCGGTGATCAATAAATACCCTTAAAGGGTAATGGATGGCAATGCTGTAGACAATGAAGTTCTAACTGAGGCTTGGCTATTGCTGTTACCCTCCTTCCATGATCAGAGCTTTAATAACTCAATAGCACCTTATCCCTACACCGTCCTCTAGAGATAACGGGGAAGATAAAAAGCATTCTTACTTCGTCCCTTTAAGCCAGTCCTTTTAAGGACTTAGAAACGAAAAAACATTTAATGGAATTCTATCTGTTGCTCGGTTACTATCTAGAATAGAAAAAAAAAAAGAATTGTAATGGATACTCATTTTCTTTTATTTTTAAACATAATTAGAATAGTTATTCATTTAAACGTTGAACTAAATCAGTAACGCGACGCGCAATTCCGAAATCAAAATAAATAATTTCGTGTTTTTTATTAAGTGCATTATCGTAGCAAAGCTTGTGTATCAATCCCGTGCTATCCATCTTCTAATCCAGAGTTGTTCCGAGACTGATTTAAAACAAGCTTTTCCCCTCCAGAATATCTCATTTCAGGTCATTTTAAATAGAATTTCACAAATTTAGATTTCTTTTCGTAATATTTTGCAAAGAATTCTTTGTACACAGACTGCATAAAAATAGACCATTATCTCTCAATATAGCAAAACAAATTGATATCTCGCTCAAAATATGAGATAACGTTATGCGTTCATGTGCTAAATAAACTGCATTTAGCCTTGAAATAAGCCAAAATATGTATTTTGCAGTTGTATCAGAATCTATAAAATTTTTAAATGTATAATATAAAGATGATCAATAGTAAAGCAAATTGTTTAACATATTAATTATGTCCTAGAATCCTACATTTAACTTCATCTATCCGACTATTGTTGTGTGGTCTGGTCTGAAATAGCTGAACGTCCGTGGTTTCCTCAATCCTATCAAAGCATGGTATTTGTAATGTCTTTTGCTGGACTAAAAGGGAAAGAAAAGTGAAATCTGAGAACGAAACACTGCACTTTTAATCAGATATAATTCAAAAGTAGTTTCAAATTGATCTCAACGTTATCCCATTTCAGGATTTCGGAGATTTTAGTACATCACATGATTATGGTTCGTCCAAAAGTGTGCTTCTAGGTTAGTAAAAACACATCCTCATAATAATCATTTTCATAACGGGACTGCGGGGATATCACGTGGTGACAATCCGACTTAAAAACCATATTATTTCTGTAAACTGCGTGTATTCTCTGACCGGTTGCTGTGAAATGAAAAAACCGTTTCTGAGACGGGTTCTTTGCGTCACCGTTCAAACTTAGGTGTCTTTCTAAAAGGGCGAATGTCACATCGTTGTGATTTGCTCTACGGAGGAGTTTATCCGGGTGGCAAAAATGTCAACGAATCTTTCGAAGTTTTCTTTTTTCTTTGTGCATACTTGCAAAAAAATAAAAAAATAAAATAAAGTATTTATAATAAATGATATATCCAGTGTAAGTAAATAAATGATTTAATATTGCAGGAAATTTTTAGCTAATTCAGTTGCTCATAATCATAACATCTGGGAAATAAAAGTCGTATTTTACTGTATTTTAATTTTTCTCGCGAAGCCCTCAACATGTACGTGTGCTTCCATCACGAAATTTGTGTTTTAATGATGAGAAATTCGGTTTGATTTTTTTGGCGTTTTTTTTTTTTTTTTTTTTTTTGGTTTTGACGAAGCCGTTTGTTTGGTTGGAAAGAACCAATCCTTATCAGAACTTTCCAATTAAAGGTAGGTTACCCGGTCTCATATGGGGGTGGGAAGTTTTATCCTACAGGAAACTCGGATTCTTCGTCCCTCACAGGAAGCCACCTTATTCTGTTATTATTCCCTAAAAAAAGTAGCATCGCACCCCATCAACCATTAGTTTGAGGAGAAAAGAAGATGATTAAGATATAACGATCGGCCAAGTCCCTCCCACTAAATAAAATAATAAACACGAACAATCACTTGTACATGCTTGAGTCATTTTTCTTCATTCTCCTCGTACGAGAGAACGAAAAGAAAACTTGGGCGTCAATGCCTTTTAAACAGATTTTTTTTTTTTCCCTCTTACACCGTAGAATTCAGTTCTCTGGGCATGAATGCCTGTTTAATGTTCAGAAAATGTGTTAAACGTTACTTTCCTATACGATTATCATTCATTATACAGACTGTTCTAATTCGATGCTACAGATGTTGAGTAGCTATGGTCTAATTGACATGCCTAATGTCAATTAGGCATGTCAATTAGATGTAAGATTCACATACCGAATCTTACATCCCCTGAGTTTTTTCCCTTTGCTCTTTTCGCAAGGAGATTATATTTAAAAAACAACAACAAGAAGATTGCAGGATAATTATAGATCTGCTGAATCTTCAAGAGAAAAATCGAGGTTTGGTTGAAGTTCATTCTTGTGTATGCAGTCTTTCTGCAAAGGTGTGCCTTACGGAAAACCGGTTTATGGAATGCATCGATGTGGACGAATCTCAGTTTGAACATGTACTTGCAAAATTTTGCACTACACTTGTAATTCATTATGCTATTCAAAAGTGTGCACAAGACAAACATTTTGTCGTATTCAACTTGTTTTGTCTTTCTAAAATCAAATGGAATTTCTAGTATTAACTCTTCACTAATTTAACTGTAATCCGAAAGCTATTGTTCAAAATTACGCTGAAAATACAAATAAATATTTCCCAAAATACAGATCACAATAAAATCATTCTCCACATACTTGAGAAAATCATTTTGGAGGCTCTGAACTAGTACATTGATGATATAATTTGATTAAAATATTTATATTAATTAAAATACTTCACTAATATTACGTATAAAATATAATTTATTTTATTCGATTAGATTTTAAAAAGTTATGAAAAATATAAAAAATATTGAAACACCTTATTTTTGAAACAATATGAAAAATATAATTAATAACTGGCCAACGAAATCAACAGGTGAGTTGGTTGATTTCCAATTAGATTTTAAAAAGTTATTAAAAATATAAAAAATATTGAAACACCTTATTTTTGAAACAATATGAAAAATATAATTAATAACTGGCCAACGAAATCAACAGGTGAGTTGGTTGAATTCCGTATTGGATGTAATAAAATAATATTATATTATATTTTTGAAACAATATGAAAAATATAATTAATAACTGGCCAACGAAATCAACAGGTGAGTTGGTTGATTTCCGTATTGGATGTAATAAAATAATATTATATTATCTTCCGAACTTAAGTGAAGAAATATATATTTCTTTGAAAGGTCTTGAAATAGAAGTCGATAGAAATCAAAAGAGTATTCAAACAATATAAAATTTAGAAACGGTTGAGATAAAGAGAACTACCGAACTTGCTGATTTTAATAAACTTTATGTAGATGTTTTGAAAAAAAAAACAAAATCTATATGTATTTACTAAACAATTTTTTATGTTGCCTTTGTATACTACACACGTTAAGCACCAATAGAAAACTCATATAAAACAGAAAAAGTGAAGAAATAATAGTCGTGACACTACTATATCTAGTGAATAACTACCTTAAAATTTAACTGCAGCATTAAACTCAGCGGCTGTTCTATTTACAATGTGCTAAACAAAGGGATGTCACATTGTTCTGTATTTCCACAGAGGCAACACAGGCAGGTCCAGTGTAATTATAAACCTGTACTGGTTACTTCATTATAGGTGCTCATGCGAACTTTTATGCTTTCTCATGTGATCGTCAAATGCAGTAAATGGTGCGAGTAATGTGTGCAGTAATAATAAATAACATGCATATAAAATCTCCACTGACTACATGCTACAACCGCCACCTACAATTATTCTACTCTTTGGCATACAAACACAAAATATTATATTTATGGATTTAGTTAAAAATATTACCAGGTTAAATTTGTTTTCATCGACTGCTTGTAACGTGTGGTTGACTCAACTATGTACATTTTAAGAAAGCTTTTTAACTTTGTATCTCATAGTACCAATAAGGAATAATACTTACAGGAAGGCTTCTGAAGTTAACGTGGCTGTCTCTTCATAGAAACAGAAAAAAGAAAAGCAAATATCGTCCTTAAACATCTGTTAAAGAAAATTTAAATAGTTTTTTTTTTTCCTTCGTCGGCTTTGATTTCTCTGATATTAAGTTATCTTCGCGGGTAGCTCTAGTTGCACGTGGAGTTGGTGTTAGAAGCACTTTCACACAATCGTTAATCAGCCCTTCTGTTCATAGTTTGCCATTAAATAGAAGCTAACTTGGCCTTCCTTTGATCGTTTCTGATTGGTTGCAAGAAAAGTCATGTGACACAAGCTGTTTCACAGAGGCTGACATTACTGGGAGCTTACCGCTCACTGTGACAAGAGTGCACAGCGAAATTATTGATTAATCGATATTAAAATTTCAATGAATGGCTGAAGTTGATACTGTTGCCTTCAGAATATTGCTGGAACATGATCGACATGTTTCTCGCATATTAAATTATCTTCAAGTAGTCGAGTGCACTGTACACATACATCTTATTACTTATTCTTCCAATGCAGAGCTATTTTTCAGTTAACGCGGTCTAGTGCAGTCACGCACGCTTTTATATGCACGGAGACTGTAAAAGTATGCATGCATTAAGAAAAAAAATACTCTTGGTTGTCAACCCCATCACTTGACAGCCTGCAATTACTCTATGGTTCGGCCAGGAAGCTGAATAAAATATAAACATGCTCATAGACGTTAAATTTTTTTTCTTTTTCTTTTCTTGTTTCCATGAGAGAAGAGGAAGGTATGTATTAGTGACGGAAAGTGAACGAAGCGATCGAAATTCGTGATCTACAAGAAGTCGTAAACAACAATAATGAGACAGGCAATAAATTGGCTTAAGTGCTCCTGTGTGTATTAGCTTTACCGACGCAAAACATTTAGCATTTCGTTAATTATTTGTTCACAAAAGATAATAATTTGTCTATACAAACTACACTGATGTTTTAACTTGTACGAATCCCACGTTTTGCTTGTTAAAGAGTGGCAGAATCATCGCTGAAAATAAAAATAAATATTATTCTAGAATCGAATGTGCACCTGTATAAACCATTATTCAAAATTGAGATGTTCTAAACAGATATGAGTTCAACGAATTGGGGGGAAAAATTGATTTACTTTAATATGTTATTGTTATTATATAAAATATATTACTTAAAATAATAATGCAAAATAAAAATTAATAAAGAATATCTGGCAAAATTATTTCAAAATTTAGGAATACATAAATAAACCATTAATTAATATTAATAATTTATATATAAATGAATTATCAATAGTGAATGAAGAGTACTGATGGTGTGGTGGAAATATAGGATTGATTCATTCAATCCAATACCCTTGGAGGGTAATGGATGGCAATGCTGTAGCCAATGAAGTTCTAACTGAGGCTCGGCTATTGCTGTTACCTTCCTGCCATGATCAGAGCTTTAATTGCTCAATAACACCTTATCCCTACACTGTCCGCTACAGATAACGGGGAATATGAAAAGCATTCTTGCTTCGCCCCTTTAAGCCAGTCCTTATAAGGACTATGAAGAGTACTTGGTGGATGGACTAAACATGGAATCAATCGACCGTGAGATGCGGTGATTGATTCATTCAATCCAATACCCTTGGAGGGTAATGGATGGCAATGCTGTAGCCAGTGAAGTTCTAACTGAGGTTCGGCTATTGCTGTTACCCTCCTGCCATGATCAGAGCTTTAATTGCTCAATAACACCTTATCCCTACACTGTCCTCTACAGGTAACGGGGAAGATGAAAAGCATTCTTGCTTCGCCCTTTTAAGCCAGTCTTTATAAGGACTATGAAGAGTACTTAATAATGTATGAATGAATAATGCATTGGTATTTGTGGCATTGGTGATTTATACATATTATGACAATTACTCAAATTCTGGAGTGTTAAATGTACAATATTATCTTGAGCAAAGGCAATCAATTCATTTGTCTTTCTAATGCGCTACATTATACCTGACTTGTTCGCTTACGACCATCATTGTTTTTTGTCACTTCTTCCTTCTAAAGAGATTTAAATAAAAGTTGGCTTTATGTCATTTTCCTTCCTATTTACTTTTTTCCCCCTCTCCAATCAACGGGGAAGGAAGAAAGAGGAATAAACAAATAAATTTCTTATCTGTTAATGAGTCTCTATATGGAACCAAATAGCTTTAGTTTATCCTTTATTAATATCACACATCATTCTTCTGTATATACCAATTTTCTGCTCACTCGTCTACTGCACTGCGCAGTTTGACAAATAAAACCCGAAAGATGGAGTGAGGTCACCTCTTCCAGGTATGCACTTATGAAATACGATCGCTAGAGGGTATAGGTTGTAACCTGGGAATGCATAATATTTCATCACCTCATACAAAAGAAGGTATCGATTCTCTCTCTCTCTCTCTCTCTCTCTCTCTTTCTCTCTCTAGAAAATAATATTAGGTGATTTACTACGTTAATGAAACTGGAGTAACTAACGAGAAAATTTTCACACAAAGTTTTTTTGGTGTTGGTTTATTGTGCATGAGTGTATTTTTAAATCTTGGACTTTCCTGAGATGTGTGGCATTTAAAATTAAACTAGAAATCAATTGCATATGCTTCAATGTTCTTGAATCTATCTTCAGCGCAAGCTAATACTTTTTTTTTTTTTTGTAAATTTTTTTCTTGGCTCGTGTAGATTGTTCATAGGCATTGATTTATAAGAAAAATATAAGAAGAATCTTTTGTGTCATTCCCAAAAGATTCTTCCCTTTGTATTGTCCCCCCCGCCCATTTTTTTTTCATTCTGAATTTTAATTTTCAAATTTTTCAATTATTTCAATAATTAAAATATTTGAAGATATTTCAATAATTAAAATGTTTATACATTTTAATTATTTTTTAGCCATTATCAACATATTTTATGAAATGACACAATGCTACACATAGATTAAAATAAAAACAACTGAATTTTGATCTATTTACCAAAAACAAATTTTAAAGAAAACAAAAGTAAAATATTTCGTTTCAGTAATAGGTCTCTTATTGTGAAAGACCTTCCAAAAATTATAAATAAAAGAAGGAAAATAAACACGGAGGGGGGGGAGGGGGATGAAGGAACGATTCAAAATAAATATCCGCCATTAGAATAGTAATACATTCTTAAATTTTTCTTTAAACATAAATAGCAAAAATGTATAATAAATAAATAATTATTAATTATAATAAAATAGTTTTAAAGTTCACAATTAATAATGGTATCGTAATTGTATTCTTATAATGAATTATATGCATTTATTTCATATATTTTTAAGAATTGTTCTATTTTATTTTTAAAATATAGCTGAAAATAAAATAAGTATTCTGAAAGCAATTTTTATTAAAAATTAATAAGATAATTTTCTTGTATAAGTAAAATTATATAGTATACCAGTAACATGAAATTATATTGTTTATACTTATAATTTATGTTACTGAATCCAAATGCAATTTTTGAACTTCAAGAATTGTTTTTCGGTACCACCAGTGTGTGATTTTTAACTGTATTATTTTCTAGCCTGGTAATTTGTGACGATCATATGCCTTTTGTTGCGATTTTAACGTCAGTGTTTTCCTGGGTGAAAAATAGAAACATGAAACTATCCCGTTGACGTGGCCTCCCTACGGTTAAAACTAACAAATACAGAGACGGATTTCACCAAACTATCTTCTTCCCGACAAAGACATGGTCTAATTAAACTATTCCCATTATTGGAAATTGAAATTTTTTTTTTTTCTCTTGAAGAATTCTTAGAAATGAAATTTTATTTAATTATTAAAACAATTCTTTCAAAAGTTTGTAATTTATTATAACGTAAATGTTAAAAAAATAATAAACGTAAATAAATTATTCAGTAATATAAAAACTTAAAATATTTTATACACCTTATATAATCTTCATACAAAAATTATACCTTTATAATAATTCTGATTTTAGGGTGTCATTGGCATAGGAGAGGTGGATGAAACCCTTGGAGGATAATGGATGGCAATGCTATAGCTAACTAAGGCATTTAAGAACAACAGCACAGGTAAGTGGACTGTAATTGCAACGAGGGCGATTCGTTAGGCCTAACAGCCGTTAGAATCGCCATTGTTATCACATCTATTTCAGATCCATATATTTGCAGGATTTACTTGTGTTTATACGCATTGCTGGTAGACACCTAAGAGTGTCTACAGAATTTGCTAGTGGACCCTCAAAAGTCCACAGGATTATCTTTAACCTGCTCGGGACACCTGAGAAATCTCTACTCTTTCTCCATCTGTGTCTTAACACATCTAAATTATTGTCATGGCAGAACTTCTAAATGAGGCCAAATTCGAGGAAGTATACAGGGAATTCCTCAGACTAGGAAAGCTACTGAGTGATAATTGCCAGGAAAAGTCAAGTTCTTTGACACATTTCCCCCCACAGCAGTCACAGAGGACAATATGGATGACATAAGTGAAGAGCCCATAACTCTGACGCAATCAGATTTCGCATACTCCCCAAGTATGGAAGATGCTAAATCCCGAGACAGCAATTATCATACCTTGGAAACAGATACAGAGCTCCAAACGGTCAAAAAGAAGAGGAAAATCTCCACCAATGTGGAAGAACCCAAAACAACAGGGATAGAAGCACTCAATGGTCCTAAAGAAAAGATACCACCAGTCATATTAAGGGATAAAGAAAAATGGATCCCTGTCTCGTCAGCCCTCATAGAACAAAACATCTCATTCTCATGGGCCAAGAACTCAGATGAAGGAGTTAAAATACAACCCACTACTGTCATAGATTACAGACAGATGACCAGATTTATGGACAATACTAACGTTCCATATCACACTTTCACTTTACCCAGCGAAAAGAACCTGATGGTAGTTCTATGTGAGATAGCTGAAGGTATCACTCCTAAAGATGTGAGCACTGATCTCTCCAGACAGGGCCTGTCCCCAGTAAAAGTGAGCAGGATGCTCAGATCTGATAAAAGACCGATGCCTTTGGTGCTGGTAGAAATAAGCAACACACAAAAGCAAATCTATGAACTGACAGTAGTATGCGGACTCAAGATTTCAACTGAGCCTCTTAAGAAAAGAGCATCTGCTGGTCATTGTCAGAGATGCCAAAGGTTTGGACATGCCCAAAAATTATGTAAGGTGATTGAAGTCCGGCGAGGGACATCAAACCATCACATGCACCAAGCCATGCACAACTCCAGCATGCTGTGAAAACTGCAGAGGACCTCACCCTGCCAACTACAAGGGATGCCTTTCCAATCCAAAAAATAGAGGATCAACGAAAGTCAATCGTGCTCCTCCACGAACAACGTTTTAAGCAACAAAACAGATCGTCCTCCAGTCCGAAACACCTCGCAGGTTGAAAGCGAGTTGAAACCATGACAAAACATATGCTGAGGCTGCAAGAACTAAGCCTCCTTCATCTCTCGAGCCAGAAAGCTCCAACATGACATCAGTTTTAACAGCCTCACTTGCCACCTTGCTGCAGGAATTCAGCAAGACAAGCCCCTCAACATCTTCCAGAAAGAGATTCCTGCAAGGCACTCAAGACATTATAACAGCCATCTGTCGTGAGTAATAAATTCAAACCAAAAATTCTTAAGACAATCGCATGGAATGCAAATGGATTGATGAACAAGGTTTTGGAACTTCAAGAATTTGCAACTCGTCTCAGTGCTGATATCATCTTGATTGGTGAAACACACCTAAGACCAGCAAATAACCCCAAAATCCGTCGATATACTATGCACAGAAACGACAGAACTGGCACAAGAGGCAGAGGCACAGCCATATATATTAAGAGTTATTTGAATCATAATACAATAGACAAGCCCCAAACAGTAAACTTCGAGGTGACCGGTGTGGAGGTACATACCTGAAATGCTGGGAGTTTCAATATCTATGCTGCTTATAACCCTCCGAGCATTCCTCTGCTGACAACAGATCTGGACTCCATACTTGGAGTCCAGATCTGTTGTCAAAACTCAAAACATACAGCTTGGTACAACTCATCAACTAGCACCAAAGATCACACACATACTTTTCAACTTTGCAATGCTCAACTCTGTTGTTGTGGCCGGCCCTACCGAACCCACCCACTTTAGCCTTTCAGGTAGCTCGGATGTACTAGATATTGTCATCTTTAAAAATTTAAGATACCAATTCAAATTGGAATCAGTCAACGAATTATCTTCTGACCACAGTCCAATAGTGCTTAATCTAGATTCATCAGGTCAATTCTCTCCTCTGCACATATTCATACCATGGGACAAGTTAACCAAGGTTCTTCCCGATCATATTGGTCCGGTGCCCAACATCAGTAAAAAGGAAGAGATTGACACAGCAGTAAATAACTTAACCATACAAATTCAGAAAGCAACAGAATCACAGTCAATCCACTGTCTTCCACCCTACCAACCGTATTCCTGAAGAAATCATGGAGCTGATCAGAGCAAAAAATAGAGCTAGAAAGAAATACCACAATAACAGAGCCCCACAAGATAAAACAATATTGAACAATCTAAACAGGCAGGTCTGGGAAGCTCTTCAAAAACACAGAAACCATCAATGGGAAACCAAATTGGATAACATCAATACTGAAGATTATTCTGTATGGAAATTCTTAAGAACAATCTGCACCAAAAAGCAACTCATACCCCCTACACAAACCAAGAAAGGGACAGTTCACAAAGACGAAGAGAAAGCCGAAGCACTAGTAGATAACCTAGAATCTCGGTGCGATCCATCTTATTCAAATCTAAATATCAATCTTATGAACAAGATTCATCGTCATGTTAGGACAACCTTAAGACAGAAAACTGTTAACTCCAAACATATCACTCCTACAAATCCGGCAGAAATGATAATTATCATCTCCCATCTAAACAGTAAAAAGAGCTCCAGGACCTGATGGCATAACTAACAGAATAGTAAAACTACTTTCAAGAAAGGCCATAGTCCATCTCGTCAACATTACAAATGCCATCTCTGGATTCCAGCATTTCCCTACTACATGGAAAACAGCCACCATCATGCCATTGAAGAAGCCAGGAAAAAATCCTCACCTTCCCGAAAGCTACAGACCCATAAGCCTATTGTCCAGCCTCGGAAAGGTGACAGAGAAAGTGATCCTCTCAAGATTCCAAGCAGAAACAGATAAGTTAGGAATTTTGCCTAATGAACAGTTCGGCTTCCGTAAGGCCCATAGTACAGCTCAACAAGTGCACCGGCTGGTAGAAATCATTACTAAAGGTTTTAACTGGAAACTCAATACAGCTGCCATCTTTATCGACGCAGAGAAGGCGTTTGACAAAGTATGGCATCAAGGCCTTCTCTACAAACTGATAAAATTCAACTTTCCAGTCAAGTTAATAAAAATAATACATTCTTACCTGAAAAACAGGTAAAGACAGGTATATGCTGGTCAGGGTCGGTGAAACGTTTCGACCAGACGCAGGATCTCGGCAGGCGTACCTCAAGGATCTCTTCTGGCACCTCTCCTGTTCTCAATCTATGTAGCAGACATCCCTCTGAACCCAAGAACATTCACTGCATTATATGCAGATGATACTGCACTGATGGAAAGATCACTGAGCCCAAAACTGGCAACTAAAAGACTCCAAAGCAGCAAACACATTTTAGAAAAGTGGATGGCAGACTGGAGGATCCAAGTTAACCCCCAGAAAAGCTCAGCCATACTGTTTACTAGAAAGAAAATCCATACCATGGAGGATATTTATTTATTGGGAGTAAAGATTCCATGGCAGACTGAAGTTAAATATCTTGGAGTGATTCTTGATAGTAAACTCCTATTCAGCAAACATATTAGTTACATTTCCTCAAAGACATCCTACGTCTTAGCACAGCTCTACCCTATGATCAACAGACAAAGTAAATTGGACATGCAAACAAAATTAACAATTTACAAGATGGTAATTAGACCGGTTATCACTTACGCATCCCCAGCTTGGAGCCACACCGCAAATTCTAACATTCTAAAACTTCGGAGATTACAGAATAATTGCCTGAGGATGATTCTGGATGCCCCTTGGTTTATAAGAAACACCCAGATCCATAGAGAAGTCAATATCCTTATATCTCTCTTCCTTTCTCATAAATCTAGCTGAGAAGTTCTTTACCAAGACAAGTAACCATCCAAACCCGTTAATCAAGGAAGCCTCGGAATATAATGAAGCAGAAAAATACAAATATAAAAGACCAAAGTCTATCTTAAGATCAGCTGAACACAGCTAAATTCACTGCCCTCAATGGGCGAGCATATAGTTCACAAATACTCCATTCAAAGTTCTTTCATTACAAGACAAAGGGGAATATGAAAAGCAATTTTGCTTCACCCATCTAGCCAGAAATGTTAATGTTAATCCAAATGCAAGCGTTAATGAAATATCAATGCATTTAAATTAAAAATAAAAATTCACTATCGTCATTTCAGTTATCTAATTCGAAACAGCGTAACGTTAAGTGTTAGAACTCTGCGTGTTATCAAGAATAAACAATGAGTAAAATAACTTGGAAACTAGATTATGAGTTTAATAGATCTCAGCCGATAGCGGAATCTTTAAAAACTAGGTGATCTTCAAGTAAATGATACACGGAAAGGAACATTTCGTAAATCATTTGAAAGCATGGGAAAAAAATTAAAGAATTTACAGAATAATCTGTTTTGTTATGAAGAATGTGCTCTACTTGTACAGTTCAAGACAAATATTTTTTTAAAAAATAGCAACGAAGTCTTTCGAGTTCTATTATAACCAAATAAATAAAAAGAATCCAAAATTAGGTTCCATGAGAATTATGAAGAGTTAATGATTTAAAAAATTTATAGAATTTAAATTTCTATTATCAAAAAGTTGAAATAAATTAGTTTAATCTGATCTAAATAAGAAAGGTTAATTTTTATATTTGTACACCCTTTTCAAGTTTAAATGATTGTCATATACAAGAAGACAAGAAAAGTGTTTTGTTAGTTGACCCTGGAATTCAATATCCTTGGAGGGTAATGGATGGCAATGTTGTAGCTAATGAAGTTCTAGCTGAGGCTCGGCTATTGCTGTTACTCTCCTGCCATGATCAGAGCTTTAATGGCTCAATTAATGGCTCAATAACACCTTATCCCTACATTGTCCTTTACAGATAACGGGGAATATGAAAAGCATTCTTGCTTCGCCCCTTTAAGCCAGTCCTTATAAGGTTATATAAGGTTTTGTTAGTTGAACGGGTGGAAGGAGAACATCCAATACCCTTGGAGGGTAATGGATGGCAATCCTGTAGCATTGCCATCCATTAAGTGAAGTTCTAACTGAGGCTCGGCTATTGCTGTTACCCTCCTGCCATGATCAGAGCTTTAATTAATTTAATTTAATAGCTCAATAACACCTTATCCCTACACTGTCCTCTACAGATAACGGGGGAGATGAAAAGCATTCTTGCTTCGCCCCTTCAAGCCAGTCCTTACAGTAATATTTCATTTCTAAATCTGAAATCTTTGTTAACCGTAGGGGTAAATAAATTTCATCTTCTGGAACAAGCACCCGAAGCAGTTATATATAAGAATGATCCGATTCTACATGAAACTGAGAGAAGACAATGGGAAAATGTAAATGACTATTTGTCGGTTTTTTCGAAATTATTCGACGAAAAGAAAAAACATCTTTAAATTATTTATTTCTTCTTAGAATAACTTATCTGGATAATCTTAATTATTTGTTCTGATAGTGTTTTGGTTATGAAAACAAGTCATTACTGTCTCCTTACACATAAATGCTTCAACTGTGTTGTATGTTCTCTCCAGCATGTATTAATTCCAGTCAATATTTCAACTTTTTAGGCAACTCACGTTACAGCACAGGATCAGGCCAACTTATTATTCTGCCTTCATAAGAGCTTCGTCATAAATTTCTATGTTATTAGCATTCATGAACTGCTGCTGCTGTTACTATTATTGTAATGCTGGGGACGGATACAGGTGCAATGTGTATAAAATGAGTCAGAGATCAAATGCGGTTGCAAGTTATATAGCTGAATGAACTGTAATGGATGTTTTGTTAAAGCAAAATCACTCAGCGAAGGAATGCTATTCAAAAACATTTTCTTCCGACGACCGACGTCTATTGTTATAATGTCAACAACGCAGTAATGTAACAGATCTAAGTAGCCAGGGTTGGTATATTTCATTATGGTTTAGAATGACGTTTATAGCATGTTGCAACAACATATCAGCATGATTATTGCATGTTGCCGAAATGGAACACGCGATAGCTTTTTTTAGATACTTTGCCATATTTTCAATGAAATAAATTAGATCTTTATACTTATATTTCCGACAAATAACGTGGAATATAACTATGGATTCAAAAATCACATGAAAGAATAAATAATAGCGATCTACTAGAATACAGTAATACACCATTTTACTTTTTATATATGTTATATTATAAACACGACAACTAATATTTTTAATTCATATGGCGAACCAACACAAGTTATATAACATAAACATACGATAGAAAGATTGTTTTCTAGAAAAGTATTTCCAGAATATTACAGTACTAAATATTATGATATTGTTATATTCAATTCCCTTTTTAATAGTAAACCTTTTTTTAAACCCCTATATGACAGTCAAAATATTGACATTTGTTGTTCTGCATTCATCTGATATGTATTCTAGCACTGAGGTCAAAATCCATTTATAAATTCACCAGAAAATAACATTAAATATCATAAGGTGGTTATTTGTTTACATAACAAATTCGAACACAAAATATGTTTAAAATAGAAGAAATAAAATATTTTTCTCACAGTCTTAAAATAGAACGGTGTAGAAAAATAAATAAATAGGAAATTTAAAAAAAAAATAATTATTTTATTTAATTTTAATATGTTTATTATTTTTGTTATATAAAATAATAATCTTTAAAATAAATTTATAATGAAAATACTTAATGCTAATAATGAACATAATAACGAAATCTTGTATGGCAGTCAGCTATTTTGTATTGTACGAAAGTATAACTCAGAAAGATTTACACTATTCTTTCCTGTATTGCATAACAAGTAGTTGTTAAGCAGGATTTGTTAGCAGTATACTTTTCCTGTTTATTGGTGATCTCAAACAGCACACGTTTTTTTTTAACAATGGGTACGAACCTAGAAGTGGTGTGTTAATTTATGATAATAGGGAAGAAAAAAAAAACAAACTATTCTGTGTATGAGTGTGTTTGAAGTTTTACTTAGAAGGGATGATGACGAGTCTCTGTATATGTCACAAACAGATTCAGATTTAGAGGTAGTGGGGGAATAACCGATGCCAATTCTGATGAAACAACAACAGACATTTTTTTCCAGTTTATTCTTATTAAATCATTTATGCGAATAGTTTAGAGTAGGCTAATTAATAAGAGAAGTAGCTAATCAACTAAGAAAGAGAAGAAATTTTTTTTTAAAAAAAAGAAAAGAAATTCGAAACAAACATTTGTTAATCTAAGAGTTTAACCAGATTGTTTTCTTTACAACCCTGGCTAAAACATTTCGCACATTCCCAGAAACAACCGTGCAATGTCTTAAATTGGGAGTCATAAACCTTCTGAGAATCGCAGCTTATCTTTGAGAAAAAAAAAAAAAAAAAAACATTGATTTATAGCTAAAGGTATTCAATTCCTGCAATCTACTTTGAAAAAAAAAAAGGTAGCCGAAATGGATCCCCAGAACAACTTTAAGCCCTCCCACTTTTCTTCGGGAACAGTCACAGGAATGATCAACCGTTCTAAATTCATAGTTCCACCCACGGAAATTGGAGGGATGTAATAACGACACACCGGGGAGGTGCGGAGGATGCCACAAAAGGCGTGTTTTTAGGTGGTTTTATTTGCCCACCATATAGCATCTAGGTGGGGTTACTACAACTAGGGATCCGCGAATATTCGAGATGTTGTTAATTTGTACCAATCCCTTGACATTTGCCGGAACCTTATTGCCCAGAATCAGAAAATACGGCCCCCTAAAACTGACAGCTCGCGAGCCTTTCTTTCCTCTCTGCGATAAATGAAATGTGCAGAACCCCATTAGCGTTCTCTGAACTGCAACGACCGTAACAAACAGAACACTTAGGTTTGGAGAGGATACCACGTCCCCACGACTGGTAGACCAATGAAATGTATGCGCTTATCTCTAGGGGGAAGAACAGAATAGTTGGCGCGCAAACTGTTATCTTGTGTAACGGAAAAATGTTTCACAAGATAAAAGTGTGACCACTTGTAAAGCGTTAGATTGAAGTTTGTAATCTAATTGGTAGCGGCTTTGTTTAAGATCGTTCCTATCTCTTAGTCTTTTTATTTTATTTATTTCGCATCGCTAGCATTTTGAAGCCAGCAATTATCATCCCTCCTTCTACACATAAAAGAAAAACTTCCTCTCTCTCGATGGTGATTACATTTTGTGCACTTGCAAAAGCTAATCAAAATAAAATACGCATATATATATTATATATATATAAAATAAAAATCTCACCAAGAAAATTTGAAATACAATACTTATACAGTTTTAAGAATGGTGTGGGAATGAAAGTGACCTCTCTTTCCCTTTACTCCAAAAGGTTATTCCACTTATAAGTTCCGTGCTTCAAATGTTACGATGACACACTGGTGGTTAATATTTCTATTAATTTCTTCCTCATTTATTAGCCATAAAACGAATCGAAAGCCCCTATCATTCATAAAGGCCGAACTTCGTTTATGGCTGAGCGTGATTTACAAGCACCCACACCTCTTCCTTTTTTTTCTAACATCTAATACTGCACTAGAGTGGATAGAACCAGCTGATTTTTCTTGTTTTGTCCATCACGGTACGATTCTGATGCGGGATGTCTTGTTCATCCTACGCTAAGAGTAAAAACTCTATTTCGCTCTCTGAAAAGTGCAGGTTTCGTTTTCCTATTAAAATCAAGTTTGTGACGTTTTATAGCCGAATAAAAATAGTCAGAATTAACACTTTTAAAAATGTGCATACATTATAAATGATGTTATCACAAGAATTTAAAAATTATCATAAAACGTAAATGAAATAATTAATTTCATAAGAGATAAACTTATAAAACTTTAAAAAATCGTTATTTTTTAGAAATGAATCGGACCGCTTAGAAAATTTGATAAGGTAAATATCAATAAAATTGCCGATAATGTTAGATTACATTACATTATTTTATTTTGCAAGATGTAAAAATGAGTATATATATATATATATATATATATATATATATATATATATATATATATATATATATATATATATATGTGTGTGTGTGTGTGTGTGTGAAATCAGTATATACATGTCAATATGATATGATAACATTTTTTATCAGAGATAACACAACTCATTGAAATTAATCCAAATAATATCATGTACGAGAGAAGTCCTTATAAGGACTGGCTTAAACGGGCGAAGCAAGAATGCTTTTCATCTTCCCCCTTATCTTAGATGACAGTGTAGAGATAAGGTGTTATTGAACTATTAAAGCTCTGATCATGGCAGGAGGGTAACAGCAATGGCCGAGCCTCAGTTAGAACTTCATTGGCTACAGCATTGCAGTCCGTTACTCTCCAAGGGTATTAGATTGAATGAATCAATCACCGCATCTCACGGTCGATTGTTATCAGGAATCATAAAAGATGAAAAATGTTATCTTTTAAAAGTTATCAGGAACTTTCATAAAAGAGGGAGAGAGATTTGAATATCTATTTTGTGTAGGATGTAACTATGTTTTTTTTTATTTATATTGATATTAAATTCTGATATATTAAAAAATTCATTTAGTTATTTAAGTTTTCAATATTTTATTAACAAAATATAGTTTATTTTTATAATTATTTTAAATTAAGTATTTGAAGCAATATGTATTATAATTATTAATTATAAGTTCAAAATCCAAGTCCAAATTATTGACATCTTGCATTTCGGTGTCTTCTAAGGCAATACTAAATGTAGCAATGCACCTAGATCTCTCTCTCTCTCTCTCTCTGGATCTTTTTGTTGTTATACAGACATTAATTAACCCAGCTCTCAAATTCATAGGTTAAAATTGGTTTGAACACTGTTTTGTATATACATTATAAATAGCCAAAACACTCAACTGGCAGGCAGTTGTATATACATTTATTCAAATGACTTCTCACTATAAAAAAAAAAAAAGTTCACTTCATTATCTGTTTACAGGCGTAATTTGCTTTCTTCACTAAAGATTGAGTCTAAATAGCTGAAATACTGGATTGTTCTACAGATTCGCCATTGAGAATTCACTTGATGTTTTTCTTGCTTATTTTCAGAGTATTCTTATTTTATTGCTGACTTTTCTACCAAATTAGTTACAACAGTTGCTCAATTTATTTAAACAATCCTGAGCAGTAATGGATTTATTTAGGATAATAATATCATTTGTATAAAGTAAAGAGCCGACTTTAGTATGTCTGATTTTGCTATATGGTTAATGTCATCCGTATAGATGACGAATGACAGATACCAGTTGTTAAACTGAAAACCTTTTGTCTCACACATGATTTTACATCAAGCGATCTTCCTATATATAATTTATAATTATTGACTTACACATTAAGTCCCCCCCCCCTTCAGATCTTCTATTTACTCCATATCGCTTTTTTTTAGCTACTTTTACACATAACTTAGCTGCCATACTTGTATTCTCTGCGTACACTTGCTAACTTACTCGTCAGAAACTCTCATTATATATATTTTTTCTTTTCTGGGATTACCCATTTATCTTAGTGACTAGATCTCGATTCTGATTTGTTTATTTTTTCTACTCTTCCTGCAGAAAACATCCCGAAAACATACCTCTGTGAGTGAATCAGTTTGTTTCAGAGTTTAGCATTGGATTTCCGAGGGTTGGTTATTGTTTTCCCATGTTTTCATCTTATATTTTTATACACTGCAATATTTTTATATTTGAGTGTATAGTTCGTCTCAGAAATCTGTTCTACCAATTCCTTTTATCCTTCTGATTTTTTCTACCTCTCCGATAGTCATTGCTTCTTATTTCAAATCCCTTGTATACCAAGCAAGATTGAAGATATCTTGTGTTTAGGGGTTTGAATACTATTGTTATACCTTACTCTCCCTAATCACTATCGCCTGAATATTATTTCAAAGTATTTCACCTGTTTTTACTCTGCATAATAATATCAATTCTTCTGCCAGTTTGCATTGAAACTTTCGTACACATTTCTCTTTTCAATGTAGATACTTATTTTTGTCCTGAAAAAAAACTAAATGCTGGTCGCGCCTTACCTTATACCTCAAATCAGTGTTTCCCAACGTTTTTTGGATCATGCCCCACCTCAACACCTTAAAGATCATGATGCTTCCACCCTCCCCCTAGTATAATAGTCAACCAAGTTCTGAAAAAGTATAATATAAATAGGTACTTTAAATAAAAAAAGGTAAAACTGTTTTTAATTTGACTTTCTTCGATGAATATAAATTTTATATTACACTTTGTATATTATAAAACATAAATCGAACTGAACTCGGGAAAATAAAATCCAAATTATTGCGATCCTTGAGCTTGATGTCTGCTGCAAAAAGTTTTTATTTGAGGTACTAATTTAGTCATTTTCAATCTCAAATCCCCATGGTTTGTGATATCCAGATGATCTCTTTTTTTGCAGTAGCAAGTCATTTACAGCACTAAAGCCACATTCAACTAAATATGACGACGGGAAGGGCAACAGTATTTTTTTTTTTTTTTGCAAAACTAGTTGAATTTCGGCATTTCGTTTCTGTCTCGTCAGAAAGCCATGCCATTGTTCCTTTTATGTCGAATAAAGTTCTAATAGACTCATCATTTTGCTTTTCTGAGAGTTCTTTTTGATACTGTATTTATGTTGACTGCTGTACTAGTGATGTCAGCTTTTTTTCGGAAAGTCAGGGTTGCAACATTGACAATTTATCGCCGACAATGGTGAATTTTTTGAGTATATCGGTGATGAGGTGACGAATGCAACGTCATTTTCTAATTGCCCCCCCCCCTCCAAAATATTCAAATTGCCCACGTTTGGAAACACTGCCTTAAATCACCGGAATTCTCCTATTTTGGATTTTTATCCAATTTAAATAATAATGGGATTCTAAAAATGTTCGAAGTTGACAAAACAAATATTATTAAATGTTGAAAATTATACTATAACTTTCTATGCAATACTATGTTTATACTATATATTATACTATACAAGTGTTATACTATAACACTTGGTTATACTATAAATTAAAGATGCCAAGGAATTATATACTTGATTTAATCTTTTCTCAAGTGCAAGCAAAGTTTGCGCGTGAATATACAAGTATACACAAGTAACCCAGTCATGAAGTGACTTCCTGTGCAAACTTTGTTTGCTTGCAACTTGGGTAAAGGATGAAACCGAGAGTATAATTCCTTGGTATATTTAATTAAAAATATTATTAAATGTTGCGTCTCAGTCTTGGATCCCATTTAGTTACTATATTCGGAAATAGGAAGAAGGCATGCCGAAAATGGGTAACCACGGGTGCTTTAAGTTGCATTCTGACATGAGTAAGAACTAATAGTATGCTTATTCGAATAAAACGTCCATGTGTAAATTAATAAATAAATACCCTGTAGCTACTGATCTCTATATTTTAATAGTACAATACTATAATGCATATACTATAATACTATATATATATACTATACTATAATAAATAGTACAAGTACAATACAAAGATCAGATGATCAGAGCTTTAATAGCTCAGATTAAATAGAATCTAGAATAGAATATATATAGAATCCTCTTAACAGGTTTTTATACATGCCAATCTCATTTTAAAATAAAAACGGAATAAATATATATTTCTTCAACGATTAAATAAAAACCAATACTTATTTTTTGATGGTCATTCATTCTTTCAGGTGATGTTAATAAACTAATTTTCTCTTATGAATCATTTTAATCATCCTTGTCTTGGCTGAAAATGAAATCATCATCAAAATTACGCTCATTTAAACTTGTTTTCGTCGTCAGCTTTACTAAAAAGCAGGAGTACCATCTTGCAAAGAAAACACTCAACGAACTAATGACAATTCTTCATTCCGTGTATTTGTCTTTTGTTCAGAGCTGTGGCAGTAAAAAATCGGTTGTACTGATAAGACTTTTGATCTAAACACACTTAAGTAGCTTTTAATTGGTTACTGAAAAATTATGAGATAATAACATGAGTAGTAGCTATTAGAAACAGAAATAAACAATATTATAGATCATGAGATAATCGCGACATCTAGTGGCTAACGAAACAACTCATTCCATAATAATTTTCATCCAATTATATGTGGGGGGGGGGAGCGCTCGATCTATAGGACATACGCATAATTGTTTATAAATATTTAATATAGAAAATTCTACAGCTTTGATCGTTATATTGTATTTATGAAGAAAAAATAGGCTTATGACTAATGATGGCTAAGTCATCAGAATACATGAACTTGTGGGAGTCTATAGAAGGTAAGTTTGATATATAAACATTGAGAGCTGCGGACAAGATCGATCCCTGAGGAGGGGGAGGCCATTTTGGAGGAATCTTGTCCTGCTTTTTCTTGTACCAAGCTGCACGTGGAATTTACGATTTGAAAGCATTGAGTTTAGAAGAGTAATTATTATTATTATTTTTTAAATATTTTTTATTTATTTATTTATTTATTTATTTTTTGCATTGGAGGATGTTTGATAATTTAAATAAAAGTAATTTTTTCCATACGTTATCATAGGCAGATGTGAGATCTATAAAGACAGTTCCTGTTTTCTGGTTTTTCCTAAAATGTTTTTTCAATATGTGTTGTAATTGAGAGGAATCTGGTCACAATAATCTCATCCAACTCTGAAAACCGACTGTTCGGGGGGGGGGGGAATACTTTCCAAGATGGGGTAATTCTTCTGAGGATTACTCTTTCAAAAAAGTTTGTAAGAAGTGCAAATAAGAAAAATAGGTTGGAAGTTCTTTGGGTCATCCGGCTGTTTCCCAGGTTTTAAAATGGCCAGGATTTTTGATTTCAACTGTTTGGGAATTTTACCAGACTGCATTATTGTGGAGTAAAGCACGTTCTGCCAGGTTTTTTAAGCACTCTGGGAGGATACCATCAACACCAGGGACATGGGTATTTGTTGTTACTTTCAATGCTTCTTTTATTTCTTCTTTTGTGGTCCGATCAGCTAGGCGAGATGATTCTTGACTTGAGGCTAATATACTCCTCAGAGACTTGTTTCTCTTTTGGAGTTTATACTGGCTTTATTTTTGAGGTTTTCAGTAAGCACGAAGCTATACTATTTGCTGTGACTTTGAGGTGTAGTCATAAAGGCTGTCCCCAGTTTTCTAGGAAGTTTCCAGCTTTTCTTACTGGTGAAATCCAAATTCTCCATAGTTTTGTTCCATCTTTGATTTCTTCTTGCTTCAAGTGTTCCTAACAACTGTTGCTCTATTTGAGGGTCTAAGCTTTCTTCGTATTGTTAAAGGAGGTCATCACATTCCTTATTCCGGCATGGGATGTATTCTTTACGGTATGGCAGTTAATATGAGTAGTTTCAGTGGTTTTCAGATATGAAATATATATATATATATATATATATATATATATATATATATATATATATATATATATATATATATATATTAACAATTTCTTCTTCTATTATAGTTCGATCACAGATGAGAGAACCCTCGACACTTCTGCGTATGGCAGAAAAAGGCAAATCCATTCTGTTAATAAGGTAATCAATCCATTTCTTGGGTTGAGTGTTTATTATTACAGGTAAGTGGTAACTATTTTGCTTGTATGACAATTGGAAAATTTTATGTATAAAGCACGTGGTATTGCGTGTTGGTGACGAATTCTTATTCTTTTCTCCCCTTCAACATAAATTGACTCTTCTTGGCACTCTGCCAGCTACGGTTCTCGCAACTGTGGGCAGACTTTCTATATTTTTCCCAGTCTGTGTTGTTCAGATTCCATCTAGGTAGAGTCGTGCTTTTGAAAGTAGAGAGGATGACTCCCTAATTCAGGTATAATGGGACAGTGCTGGCTTTTCGGAAACTTCAAAACTGTTATAGTGGCAGGAATTGGAAAATCCTGACTGTCGCTTGTTACAAAATACAAATCAGCAGTGTAACTCCTCTTCCATCTGGCCGATTTGAAGGTACCCGGCTGTTTTGCATCAAACACCAGATGCAGTCCGGCCTCTTTGCCCATGTAGGTGGCTTCTCTCCCTCATCATCATTTTGATGGTATCCCCACATAGTAGGGGTACGAGTTGAAGTCACCAACTATGATGCTAGGGTGGGTGAGATGTGATCAAGGAGCAAAGTGTTGGATAGGTTTTCGAAAGGAGCACCCATTACAGATTGTTATGTTTTCAGATTTTTATACCAATAGATAGTTCATTACTTGGGAGAACAGATAGAGTTTTTTCGGCAATGACGTGCAAATATAGCTATTCCCTGCTTAGGATAATTATATTAGGTCGTATCCAGGAACTCTAAGTATATTTGTTGCTGTTTGTATAAATATATTAATTTGTTTATTAAATAATTAATAATTAATAAAAGAAAAATAAAGTTTTACCAGAAACATAAATTGCAGTCTATCACATGATTATAACAGTCTTCTGCCAACAGTTAATTCAGCAACAATCCGATATGTACGTTTCTCAACAATAGGGATAATACAATGCCATTGTTTTACATTGTAATTTCAACGCACACTTTTTGCAAATAGCAACAGAGGAGGGATAGGAATGGAGGTAGTTTAAAATTTCCGAGATAATTTTCAGGATTGTGTTCAGAAAGCTCAGTGAAATGAACTGGATTCATGATTATGTGTTAACGGCCAGTCTACTTGTAGCGTACATTTTGCGAGAATTATTAAGTAAGTTATATATTTAATTAGGTAAAAATTGACCATAAAATATATCAAACTCTTGTTAGTATTGTATTAGGAAAGCAATAGATCGTAGGTTTTATATTCAGAACGGATTGAAAGGCAAAAAAGTTTATAAAAATGACTGTTAAACAGAAAAATGCATCAACATTTTTCTGTTTCAAAAACGATATTAATTACTCCATTGCTTTTTTGACTTATTTATTTTTCTTATTTCAGACGGGCACATTACAACACGTATTTGGGAGATTATCCAAGGTTCGTGCAGATCAGATTTAGTGGCAAAAAAGATTTTTAATACAATCCAAATAGCCTTCGCAGACTTTGCCCTTTGGCGGTGGTATGTGCGTCACCAAAGGCAGCTCAGACGAATTCGGGAGTTAAGAAATTCTATAATAGAATCACGTGGTCAGTGGATGGCCCAAAATCGGCTCCGCGATTTCGTCCATTTAGTTAGCAGATTAAAGCAAGCAGTCTTCGGATTCTTTGGTGGGAATCAAAATGTAAGTACCGCGTACTTCTGTTTTTGTAGTTTTCATAACAGAATATCATACTTTAGATCCGGGTTATTAATTATATTCCTAACTTGCACAGAAATGGTTCATTTATTATTATTTTTCCCCCTTTACAATTCCAAACACTACGTATTGTAAATATTATCGTACAATGGCGCCGTGAGTGAGTTGGAGGTAAAAGGAGTTTATTGATGTATAATTAAAGTTTATAAACAATTAAAGTATTTGATATGTACTGTTGGAGAATATTAGGAAGAGAAGAAGATGACCAAAATATATATTCTTAGAAGAGATGTTGAAATGAACCGGAAGACGTTATAAGCTATTATGTCGGAAACAGGAAGACTTCGACGAGGGACCTCTCCATAGCTACAGGGACTGTCCCTTACAATGATAATGATGTTCTTGATTGTGGATATTAAGCTCAGCTGAATATATATCCTCGAAAGTGAACTCATATAAAAGAGGAAAAAAACGTAGAAACTAACCATCTGTTGAGAGAGAGAGAGAGAGAGAGAGAGAGAATTTAGAGAAAGGTTATATTATTGATGACTTGAACAGTTCTCCGAAGACATGTGAAATGGGTATTCTTAAGTTAATCGGATGTGGAATTTCTAGAGAATAAGTAACGCCTTTCACTCATGGATTTTTTTTTTTTTATCCTGAATAAACGTGTCAGAAATGCTTTTTTGAAGATTAACTCAGAAATCACGTTGAAAATTTGCAATTTTCATAGCATGGATTTTGAATAATATATAATTTAATTTTTATACATATTATTGGGAGTCTTGAAGCAACGTGTTTCCGCGTCGATGTATTTCTTTCCCTTGCTTATGTGACTATTTCAAACAAAAAAAGAAATATTTTTAAGTCGTTCCAACATATGTTAATAACGTCTTATCTTCCTAAGAATTTGTTCAAAAGAAATTAACGGGTAAAAATTAGAATAATTGTGAAACCTTTATGTCAGTAACTACGGTGCAAAGACCTAAAACAGAATGAGTTTTAGTTATATGTATTAAAATATATTATTTTATGCGAAACTTCCCCAAAACGTTCGGGGACGTTTTGGGTCAATAGAAGAGCCATTCCTGCTAATCCATGATTTCTCTTTCCCACAGCCGGTTTCTTATGGGCATTCTGGTTCATCATTGTGCTTTCTTATTTATCTACTTTCATGGGAATTGTTCTAATGTACTGACTTTTGTCATTCTCTCAATTTCTGCTAAATCTACAACACGCGAGCAGCAGTTGTCCAATACCCATTTAAAGTTCAACTGCTAATCCATTGAATATACCCCACCCCGTTTTTTTTTTTTTTCGTTCCGTCTATTCGATTCTTTGGAACAGACTTGTAGAAATATTCTTCAAGGATCGCATTCAAAAAGAGCATTAATATATTCCTTCTTTCTCTCGTAACCTTTGCCCACATCTGATACACCAATCGGAAACCATTTGTGTGTGTTTGCATGTGACGGATATAGAAATTGTATTGAATTTTAATAAAAATACAATAATAAGGCTTGATTATTTATATACGGATATTCTTTAGAAATATAAACTTTTCTCATGGTCAATAAAAATGACTCATAGAACTAGCATACACTCATGAGCCAACACATTATGCCTACCTACCTAGTAGTGTGTTAGGCCTCCTTTTGCCGAGATAACTGCTTGTTCCCGTCTTGGCATTGACACTACGTAAGATGTCCTGATGTATTTTATATCAGGTAGACATAACACCGTCCAGGAAGTCAGCGACCGAGCGAGGAACTGGGTGTGTGGGTGATGCTGCGTTTCGCATGATCCCACAAATGATTTGTTTCTTCTTGTCAACTTCAGTTATACCACGCATACCCTAAATTTTGTCCGAGAACTTCAAATTTTCATAATATTTCTAATCTTTATTCTCCAATACTTTTTCTATTATAGGTTTCCACCAGGATATGGGACAATTATATAAATTTTTCATTAATCCCAATGTATCATTTGATGACTCGTATGTATTCCCACTTATACATACAGTATCATTATGAGAATGTAAAGCATGGTTCATAGTCATTAATTTTCTCCCCTTGCGATCCCAAACATCTGCTTATGTCAGTTCTATTATCATCATCATCATCTTCAACACCTTCATGAACCTTCAGGATACACTTCTAGTTACCATGATAGCACGACAAGAAGCCTGTGTTATTACTGACTTTCTATTAACATTTTTCCTCCAAATTAATCTAGTACAATTAAATAAATTAAAGCACAACTATCTATCTTTATGTTCACTGGACATCCACAGATGTCGTATGGTCACTCCGATGCTCAGTGATGTGCCACACCAGGCCTCGCCATGTAGTCCTGTTGTTTGCTTCTCTGGAGACTTAAATTCTCTAAAGATTAGTTGCTCCACACACACCATCCATCCATCTCACTGAGGGTGTACCCCTTCCTCTTTTTCCCGAAACTTTACCTTCTCTTACTGTTCTGAGAAGTCCTCCTTCCATCCTTTCTATGTGTCCAAAATATTTTAACTTTCTTCTGTCAATATCCTTAAGAAGCCTTAAAGTTCTGCTAATCTTTTCTAACACCCATTCATTTGTACGCCTTTCAGTATATGATATCCTCAACAGCCTTCTGTAACACCACATCTCAAAAACAGATATCCGTTTCTTATCTGACTTCTTTAGATTCCAAGTCTCGCATCCATAAGTCGCTGTTGGAAAAACAACTGAATCCAAAATCCAAAAGCACAACTAGACTATACCAAATTAATTTGGTTAACTTGATAATTTTTTGTTAGCTTGTTCTATTTATTAATTATTCGAATTGTTCTAACTTAGCATCAATGCATAAAGAAAATAAAATACTTTCTTAATGTCAATCCATAGTACTCATGATTTTGTTTTCAGTGTTTTTAAATTCTTAAGGCCCATTTTGCTGATCCTTGGGATATACAATGATCCCTTGTTTCTTTGAGAGTTTCCATAGTTACCCTTTTGTTCTGTTAGTAATAAAGAATTTATTTATTTATTGTTATATTATTTATTACCACCAACCCACCAACCCATCCACACACACATCAAAGGAAAGCTAGCTCTAGATTTAGAATAGACGTTTAATACATTATAAGTAATTTGTTTTAATTTCGCATTAAAATCTAACCGGAACAAAAATATATCTTCCAGGAACATCTAAATGACAGAAGCGATGGTCCTCCTATAGGTGATAATGACTCATCTGAAACAAATAAGCCTTCACCCACTAAGTCCATGCTAACAAGCGCTGTTAGCAACAGCCAGAATACTCAGCCAACATGGACTGTAAACCCAAACCAAGATACTCAGTTTTGTCATTTACCACCACCATCTTCATCATCATTCTTTGATGTTGATATTATTAATGAGGCGAGAGGATATTCGAAAAACAGTGATTATCATGGAAATGATGAAGGTAACATCCAGAAATCAACTACAGGCGTCACATCTGTTAATCCTGACGACAAGAGAGAACAATTATCAGTGACTTGCGTAGACGGCCATGGATGTGATAGACCTGACAAAACAAAAAAGTTAGGCAGAAGCATTTGGTCTCGTAGACCAATTGACAAGAAATTGAAGGAGAAATTAATCGCTACTGTTCAAAGAAATTCAATAATTCACCAGAAAACTTTTTGGTATAGAAGATGTACGTCTCCATCTGTTAATAAGGGATACAAAAGAGTGTTTCCTTCAAGCAGAGATAAATCACTGCGGATATCTGCTCTAGACAATGAAGAAAAATCAAGGAAATCGGCTTCATATAGAAACACTCGTTCAAAAACACCATCGTCACCCATTGAGAGAAGTAAGCCATCATCTTCTTCTTCATACAAACAGAAAGCCTTACCTATTCGCGGAGCTCAGAAATTGTCCGGTGATAGCGAAGAAGAAAAGGATGAAAGCCAGTTTCATTTTGTGGAAGTTAACTTGCACAACGATCCTGATTTTGAAAAGCTTCTCACTGAATGCAACCAAAGAATGCCCTATCAATTCGCAGACACACTACCATGCAAGTATGTGGATTATATTAACAAGGAAATGTAAACATTTTAAAATATTTTAATGATAAACACTTCTTTATTGCATCTTGTGACTCATGACCTACACATGTTGCGATGATGTTTATTGCAATCCATCTTTCCACCAATTTAGTGGTATTCCAACTGATCATCTACTACTTGGTTTCCAATTTAAATCTTTTTTTTTTTTGCATTCTGTAAATATGCTTTTCCATTATTTTTCCCTGTTATATTTTTTAGGGTTTTCAGTTCCTGTTTCAGATGCATAATTTAAAACTGGTTTTATTATATTTTTATATACGTATTTACGTATTTGTCTTAGTTGCAATATTTAGATTTAGAATTTTTTTTGCATTGTTCTTTAAAAAAATCAGAAATATTTGTCTTAAGCGTTTCTCTTTTACTTCATTTTCAGTTAATTTGAATTCCTAAGTATATATTTATTTAATATTTAAAATCAAATTATCAGTTATTCATCTATTTGGAACAACCTGATCGGTTGCCTACTGACTACTGATTACGACAGCCTTCGTTTTATCCTATTCATATTTCAATGTTATATTTCTGGTAAATAGGTTGGAAAAGAAATACTAATTTTTTATAAATTACTTTCAGTATTTACTATTATTTCTACATAATATCTATGATAAATTAGATTTACTATATTATTATTAACCTTTATTCCCTTTATCTTCTTATTTTTTAGTTCTGTTATTACTTCATCTATTAAAATGTTGAGCAGTTTTTATTTTAGTTTTTTATTTCATTATTGCAGTACCTTATTACATATGTATATGCATAAATATCTTTGAAAAGCTTTACTATTTTGTGTTTTTATTTTTCTTTTCACTACTGTATTTAAAATATCTTGCAATTTTACGCTATCAAATACTTTATGTAGATCTATAAAACCCATAAACACTAGTAGTATTACATTCTATTTGATTTTTCTGTTAGTTTTTTCGCTGCAAATATTGCGCATGCGCAATAGATCTGAAAACCTTGTCATCATTAAATATCAGAGATTCATTTATAATTTATTGAATATGATTTTATGCTGATTTTCATTTTCATGGTGGTTGGTAATAATCCTATAATTATTTAAATCTGTTTTTATCATTTTTTAAAATGTTTTCTATTTGTTGTGATGTTTTTATATCTTCATTATTTTTCAAGATTTCAGGCAAAGTTATTTTTTCTTCATCACCCCACAATTTAATAATGTTCTTTCAACTATAGAGCATATTTATTTATTTAAAATACACTGCACAATTTTTTTATCGTATGTAGCTCTGATAACGAAAATGTTTATTTATCGCGGATGCAATCACCTCATAGAGTTTAAAAAATTAATTGAATACAATTATATTATATTGAATACTAATAACAGGTAGATTAAATAATATTGCGTATCTCCATCGATAAATAATGATAACAGAACGAATAGTTTATTTAATTAGAAATAAGTCTTGATAAATTAATTTATTAATTAATTAAGTAATTAATAGTAGTGTAAAATAAGTGTATTATTGTTAGATATCAGAGACCATGCTTCTGTAGCCTGGACAGTAGTAACGTTGTTATTACCTACTTGCTGATTATACAATAATACTAGTTCGAATTATTAATACCAGATGGCAGCAGTTGGCTTCCGTGTTATTCGTCTTAAGCAGACAGCGCGCTACAGAAATGCACTAAACTAAACTACTAAATGCAAATATGAAACGATGGTAGTTTAGTTTAGTTTACTGGCACAAGAAAAGATCAGCAGCCTACTGATTTTCACAATTCCTTAAAAAAGTATTTGGAATTGCCTTTTCTGCAAACTTATTTTTAAAATTAACATTATTCCTTAAAACTTTGATTATTTTTTCATAAGATATATAATTATAAACAAACGAATAAACAAAATAAAAATCAGTATAAATATCTATAAAATCAGTATGCAAATGTTCTACTAAGTCACGGGGGATGAAAATCGACCGTGAGATGCGGTAATTAATACCCTTGGAGGGTAATGGAATGCAATGCTGTAGCCGATGAAGTTCTAACTGAGGCTCGGATTGCTGTTACTCTCCTGCCATGATCAGAGCTTTAATAGCTTAATAACACCTTATCCCTACACTGTCCTCTACAGATAACGGGGAATATGAAAAGCATTCTTGCTTCGCCCCTTTAAGCCAGTCTTTATAAGGACTCTAGTAGTGTAAAGTCTGGATGTCTTGCGGTCAATTAATTCTTATTTAAACATAATTTCACATGGTAATGAATTACAGAAACAATTTTTTAGAGTTATTTATTTTTTCCTAGATGAAGGTGAATGATATCCATAGGATAGACTTTTTTTTTTAAATTGGAATTTTCTTGATTAGTATATCAACGCGAACGATTCGATGAATGTTTTCCTTTGTTTGTGGACAATGCTATCTTCATTCATAATTCAACCATTTACAAACATGAATCTGAAATTTAAAAACACAACAACAACAAAAAAAAAAAAAAACGAAATGGTAATTTTTAAGAAAATGCAAATGGATTTACATTTTAAATTGTGATATTCCACTTTCAGCGTTACAAAACAACATTATCATCATCTTTAATAATAATAATAATAATAATAAATTTTATTATTTTTTGACAAAGTTTATTATCATCTTCACATTTACAGAATATTTACAGATATACAATTGAAGTATTACTATTACATCTTTGTTCACTGCAAATATTCAGTACATAATGTTAAGTTAATATCTTTTTTAAATGTGTATAAATAATAATACTGACAATGTATTTTACAACTTTTTTAACATACATATTTACAATGATTCATTTAATGTGTTAAGAGGAAGATAATTTTTCATATTAACGATATTGGACGTGGATTAATTTTATATAAATATGCACATAATTCTTTTCTGCGTTTTGTCATTTACATTTATATTTCAATCTGCATTTCATTTTAATACTTAAATTATATTTACAGTTTTTTTTTGTTATCAGTACAGAATACTGAATGGATTCATTTCACTTTATATATATATATATATATATATATATATATATATTATATATATATATATATATATATATATATATATATATATATATATATATATATATATATATATATATATATATATAGTGAAACATTTCACTATGTATATATATATATATATATATAGAGAGAGAGAGAGAGAGAGAGAGAGAGTAATTTCTCTCTAATTTTTAGTCTCGCTATAATATTTATATAGCATCTGTTTCAGTTCTCTGTAGGTCCCTGGGTTTCTCTCATCAAATGGCAGTTTGTTTATCATGTCAGGTACGTAGAAGTTTCGGGTGGCTTTGCCATGTTGATTGTTGTACTTATATGTGATGTAGTTTGTTGACTGTGGTCTTGTTATCTGGTATGTTGTTCTGGTTATTCTGTAGGTTGCACTGAAGTAATGTTTTAACATGACTGTGTAGTGGTATAAGTGTTTCACCTTAAATATTCTGTGTTCTGTCCTTACTGCCTGTATAAGTGTGGGCTGTTCTCTTTGTTCCTAGAATATCAGTTTTACCATTTTATTTTGCAACGATTGTAATCTGTTAAGTGTGTAAGTCTGCGCAGAAGGCGTATGACGAATTGTGTATCTTAAAATGTTTTTAATATTGCTTTATACGAGGGCTGTTCAATAAGTAATAAGACTAATTTTACTGTCGCAAAACCACTCATCACAATATTAATTTCTGTGGAATAAAGAAATGTTGCTGTCTGTATTAACAAAAGAGGTTGATAGATGGCGTATACGGGCTGATGTGCCAGAGTGTCACCCGTCACTAAACGCAAGCGCTCATCGGCGCGTCTACGAGGCGCGACCAGTCATCAAAATGGAAGCGTCCTTGGAACAGCGTTATGCGATTAAATTTTGTGTGCGTTTGCAAAAATCGGCATCGGACACTTTTAACATGATACGCGAAGCTTTCCACGATGAAGCAATGTCGAGGGCAAGTGTTTTTCGCTGGCATAAAACTTTTAAGGAAGGAAGGCAAAATGTCGAAGATCTTGAACGTGAGGGAAGACCTTCAACGTCCATCACAAAGACAATGATCAACACAGCAGCGATTATCATCAAGGAGGATCGCAGAATTACAGTACGCCCAGCTGCATGTTGTCCTGAATATTTCTGTGGGAAGTGTTCACTCAATCATGGCTGAACATTTGGGACTGAAACGTGTTTGCGCCCGATGGATTCCCAAACTCTTGACACTGGAGCAAATGCAGCATCGAGTGGATGTGTGCACAGAATGGAAAGAAAGACTGGAACAAGAAGGCAACAGCTTCTTAAAACGCATCATTACGGCAGATGAAGCTTGGTTGTATCACTATGACGCTACAATGAAACAACAAAGCACTGAATGGAAGCATCCGTCTTCGCCTATCCCCCCAAGAAAGCAAAAACTGTAAAATCGGCTGGTAAAGTTATGACCATAATGTTTTTTTGACTACGAAGGCATTGTTTACCAACACGCTGTAGAACCCGGGAATACTGTAAACGGCTCATACTATGCGAATGTTTTACAGACAATGGTACAGCACGTCAAAAGGAAGCGTCCATTGCTGAAGAATGGCTTCTTATTGCACCACGATAATGCAAGGCCACATATTGCTGGTTGTGTAGTGGACGTTTTGCAGAAGAACAACACAGATATCCCACCACACCCTCCATACAGTCCTGATCTCGCACCGTGCGATTTCTGGCTGTGTCCTCAGCTCAAGAAACCACTAAAAGGCCGCCATTTCGAAAGCAAAAAAGCATGTGTAAAAGCTGCGGAGGCGGTTTTGAAAGAACTCTCAAAAAACGGACTTTCACATGTGTTTAAGAAGTGGACGCAACGTTGGACAAATGCGTCGCGTCTCACGGTAGTTACTTCGAAAAAGACCATGTAAATGATGACGATTAAAGGTAATCTATTTTCTATATAAATAACTTATTGAACAGCCTACGTAGATTAGTATTTTTATGTGTGTCGTGGCAATGTGTTTTAATCGATATATTTTGCTTGATATTATCCTCAGTTTGTTGTATAGGTAGTTTATATGGCTATTCCAACTTTGATCAGCATTGAAGTGAAGTCCGAGATTAGCGTGTTGTTTTCACCTGTGTGATGGTTGTGGTTTTAGGATCAGCGCTTTGTGTATAGGAGAGTGGATGTTGGATAGCGAGATATTTATTTTCTATGGGTAGGGTTTGGGATTTTTGAATATCATTAGCTTTGTTTTTTTAGGGTTTATACATATGCCGTATTTAGTTAGCCAGTTAGTGATTTGATTAATGTCGTGTTGCATATTTGTGGAAGCGATATTGACATTGTTGTGAATGGATTCTATTGCCGTGTCGTCTGCGTATAGGAAGATTTTATTTTTTAGGAAGATGGCTAATATCGTGTCGGATAGAACAGCCTCCTTGTGTACTCCGCGGGTTATCGGTACCTCTTTGCTATGAGCTGCTCCAATACGTGTGATGTGCTCTGTTTTTCATATATGCTTGAACCACTGGAGTAGACGACCTCCGATTCCCATATGTGTTAGTTTGTTCAACAAGATTTTGTGTGTTAGTGTGGTAAACGCTTTTATTAAGTCAATCAAAACGAATAATACTATTCTGTTTTTATCTAATGCAGCGTTTATTAGGTGTGTGAAATCTTTCAGGAGTGTTGATGTTCCTTTATATATATATATATATATATATATATTGCGTTTTTGAGATGATTCGGAATTTTTCAATGTATGTATAGAGTTTGCAATACACAATGCGCTTCATGATTTGGTTCATTACAGACAATGTGGCGATGGGTCTGTAATTACTTATAATGTTTCTTTTTCCCTGTTTGTGTATGGGTGTGATTAATGCAGTCTTCAGTGTTTCAGGTATGTGCCCCGTTTCAATACATAACAGTTTTAATATAACTGGACATTTGAGTTTTTGATGTCGTTTAGTCTGATTCCATCTATTCCTGGTCATCTGTTAGGGTTAATTTGCTGAATAAGCGATAGTTCTTCTTTTGTTACTGTGGGGAACCACATAGACTGGGTTGCTCGTGGTCTTAGTGGAGAATATTTCTTTGTGTGAGGAGAGAATGTTTCCTGCAGTTTTTAGACGGAGTTCGCGAAGTGCTGATTAAAGTTGTTTGCCAACTGTTTGAGGGATTTGGGCTCGCAAACAAAGTTGTGTTTTATTGTTTCTGAGGCAGGGGTTTTGTATGTATTGTCCAGCATTTCATTGATCAGGTACCAGGTTTCCTTTATGTCGTTCTGAGTTGCTCTTAATTTGTTTCTATAATAGTTTCTTTTTGCAGTTCTAATCTTAATAATAATAATAATAATATATCTAAAATTACATCCTAAATAAGGAATTATAGAATAACTTTTAGAGATTACCAAAAACACTTAAATAATTTATATATAAGACTTATATATAAATCGTAGATTTATAGTGAACAATCCAATACTCTTGGAGGGTAATCGATGGCAATGCTGTAGCCAATGAAGTTCTAACTGAGGCTCGGCTATTGCTGTTACCCTCCTGCCATGATCAGAGCTTTATTGGCTCAATAAAGCTCTGATCATGGCTCAATCACACCTTATCCCTACACTGTCCTCTACAGATAACGGGGAATATGAAAAGCATTCTTGCTTCGCCCCTTTAAGCCAGTCCTTATAAGGACCGTAGGTACAGGATGGACTGGAGATGCGGTGATTGATTCATTCAATCCAATACCCTTGGAGGGTAATGGGTGGCAATGCAGTGAAGTTCTAACTGAGGCTCGGCTATTGCTTGTTACCCTCCTGCCATGATCAGAGCTTTAATTGCTCAATACCACCTTATCCCTAAACTGTCCTCTACAGATAACGGGGAATATGAACAGCATTCTTGCTTCGCCCCTTGAAGCCAGTCCTTATAAGGACCGTAGGTACAGATAATTCCCAGTGTGGTGGCAGGGATAAGAATAGCTCCTTCATCCCATGCATGTTGCACGTCAGGACGTCAAAATGGAATTTGGTTTAGATGAATGCATAATTATATCTATTAAACGAGGAAAAATTAATGACACTAGCATTTTAAATTTGATCAAGAGAAATGTGTAAAAACAATTTCAGCTGACGAACACTATAAATACCTAGGAATATTAGAAGCTAGTGACATTGTCCACTTAAAAAGTTAAACAAAGGCATAATCAGAATACACCAAAAGAGTTAGAAATATTTTTACAAAACTAAGTGGATTAAACGCAATCAGAGCAATGACTTCTTGAGCTATACCAGTGATCCGATACACAGCTAGCATAATAGATTGGACAAAAGAAGACCTGGACAAACTGGACCGCAAAACTAGAAAACTAATGACTATGCATCATGCATTACATCCACGAAGTGATGTTGATCGGTTGTACCTACCAAGGAGAATAGGTGGACGGGGTCTGCTGAAAGTGAGACAGACTGTGGAAGAAGAAGACATTAGTTTAAGAAGTTACATCGACAATAGCTCTGAGCTAATGCTTCAAGCAATTACACAAGAGGGCCTTCTAAAAGCAATAGGAAACAAATCCGATTACAAAAAGAACAACAAAATAACCGATATGTGCGCTGGAAAAATAAACCCTTGCATGGCCAATTTCTTCGAGATACTGAGTCAAAAATTGACGTGGCAATGGCTACAATATGGATATATTAAAAAAGAAACAGAAGGATTTATTCTAGCAGCTCAAGAACAGGCATTACAAACTGATGAAATGAAAGCAAAAATTTCGAACATCAATAATAACAGCAAATGTAGATTATGCGATCAGGAAGATGAGACTGTAGAACATCTAATCAGTGCCTACAGCAAGACACCTCAAACTGGGTATAAATACCGCCATGATTAAGTGGCCAAAATAATTCATTGGCATGTATGCAAAAAATACGACTTTCCTACTTCTGATAACTGGTGGCAGCATAAAATACAGACTGTATTGGAAAACAAAAAGTAAAAATTCTCTGGGACATTAGAATACAAACTGATCGGCATTTGGAACACAGTAGACCTGACATCACAATTATCGAACATCGACAAGTTTGGATTATCGATATCGCCGTACCCAGTGATAACAACAAAGAACTAGAAAACATTACTAAATATCAAGATCTGACAATCGAAGTTGGCCGGCTGTGGCTTAAATACACTAACGTTATCCCAATAGTTATCGGTGCACTTGGTGCAACTTCAAAGAAGCTTTCCAACTATTTACAGCAATTAAACATCAACTGTGTGACCCCATATGACCTATAAAAAACAGCATTACTTTGGACAGTCCATATTTTACGACGCTACCTGACGGACTATTCTTAGATTCTTGAGTAGAATCTGAATTGTTCTGTATCACCAGTCAAATTGTTCTTTAAATTATATCCTGTTTTGACTATTTGTATGTATCAATTAGGTGAATAAAATAATAATAATAATATATATAAAATTACATCCTACATAAGGAATTATAAGCCATATATAAATAAATCGTAGATTTGACCAATTAGGAATAATTCCAAACGAACAATTTGGCTTCCGCCGTGTACACAGCACAGTGCAACAAATACACCGACTAGTGGAGCATATCACTCAAGGATACAACTGGAACCTTCACACAGCGTTGGCCTGATAAGATAAGACCCTTGGAGGGTAATGGGTGGCAATGCTGTAGCCAATGAAGTTCTAACTGAGGTTCAGCTATTGCTGTTATCCTCCTGCCATGATCAGAGCTTTAATTGCTCAATAACACCTTATCCCTACACTGTCCTCTACAGATAACGGGGAAGATGAAAAGCATTCTTGCTTCGCCCCTTTAAGCCAGTCCTTATAAGGATATAAGGCGTTGGCCTGAATGAGTTTGTAGAGTAATCCTCGATGCCTTGTCAGAGGCCTTGACAATATCCAGAAAGACTGCAGCCAGTCCTTATAAGGACTAAGCTGCAGTCTTTCTGGATATTGTCAAGGCATCAAGGATTACTCTACAAACTCATTCAGGCCAACATTCCAACAAACCGTACCCGTCTAATAAAATCATACCTCACTGACAGATCCGTGCAGATAAAAATAAATGGCACCATCTCAACTAGACGCCAAATCCTGGCAGGAGTACCACAGGGATCCCTGTTTGCTCCTTTACTTTTCACAATCTACGTGGCTGACATTCCACAGAACCTGAGGACACCATCACAGCTTTATATGCTGATGACACAGCCATAATGACAAGATCTCTCCGCCCACACCTGGCGATCAGTCGTCTCCAGGACACCATCACAAAGCTAGAGAAATGGTTCTTGGACTGGAGGATACAAGTAAAACCCTGTCAAAAGCTCAGCTATACTATTCACCAGACGCAAAGCCTTCATCCAAGATGACATTCAACTTCTCGGAAAAAAGATACCATGGCAGACAGAAACCAAATACCTTTGAGTACAGCTAGACAAAAAGCTAAATTTCAACAGCCACATCAAGCTCATAGGCATAAAGACATCCAGAACCATAGCCCAACTCTATCCCCTGATCAAATTGGATACACGCAACAAGCTGCTACTATATCAGATGGTAATACGACCAGTAATCACATATGCATCCCCAGCATGCAGTCACACATCCAAATCTAACATCCTGAAACTACAGAGGATACAAAACAAATGTCTCCGGATGATCTTGGACGCCCCATGGTGCGTCAGAAACACGCAGATCCACAGAGAAACCGGAACCCCTGACATCCGTTCTCTCCTTCATGACCATGCGGAAAAGTTCTTCAGCAAGGCACATTCTCATCCCAATCCACTAATCAGACAAGCTTCCAGTTATAGTGAACACGACTATCACAAACATAAAAGACCCAAGGCAAGCCTGCTCTCAGCAGAACAGAGTTAACTCCATAGTTCTCAAAGTGCGAGCATAAAGCTCACAACCCCCCCCCCCCCATCAAGCTTCTTGACACAGACAAAGGGGAAAACAAAAAGCATTTTATGCTTCACCCAGCAAGTCAGTAACGTTGTTGTTGTAATCGTAGATAGATATATACTGAAGCATCTCCTCCTCCTCCAAAAACTCCACTTGTATACTCCTAAAGATCGATATAAATTTGTATCTTTGAAGAGAACAAAAAAAAAAACGACTAGAATAAGGTATCAGCTGAAAATGAAGCCTAGAAAGTTCCTATAAATCGAAGTTACCATAATCTTTTTTTTCCTGTAATTGTCTTTATGTAAATGTTATGTAGTTCGTATAAATATCAGTTATAATTTGATATACGGTATTGGTGATATACGGTAATTATACCGTATATCACCAATGTGAATTTTCATTCTATGTTACATTTTATTCACTGACAAAATCTTCCATTGTATCTTTCCGAATATTTTTATGTCTCTGATGATGCCAGACTTATATCAAGTCGCACATTTAACTTTTGAGAAAATAAATCTCTGCTCATCTACTGCTTCAGAGAAGTTTACATATTCTACTAAATAATACGAGATCACAATTTATTTCGCAGGCGCTCAAGGCAATGGCAGAAACTTGCCGACGGATTTGGTGGAGAGGTGTACGCTCTTCGAAACAGATCTGGGGCGTTGTGCAGGGTGTGGAAAGTCGTACCCATCGACTCAGAATATCCCGATTACGCAGTTGTTCAAGATACTTCTAGAAGAGTTCTATCAGAAGTTGTAGCATCCAAGTAAGAAGACTCAAGTATCTATTCCTTGAAATTAGACAAGGGTGTTATCTGATTTACAGGGTTAATATTCGTTCTTAATTTGTATCAACTTCACATGCATTTTTGAAGGTCTTAAGTAAACTGAAATAAGTGTCATATTTGGGACTTCGGAAGGGAGTTTCTTCTTCATTATTTAATTTTTAACCGACTCACAATACTAATATGGTATTAAAAATAAATAATAAATAAATAAAAATAACTAACACGTTAGCGTGTCCACTCTCCAATCAAGAGGCTGTGGGCTCGAATCCCACCTTGGGCATGGATGTTTGTGACTGTCTGTTGAAATACCAGTTCGGCGGTAGATGGCGTTGGTGTAGTTGTGGTCAGTTGATGGATTGTGAGTGGTGGAAGCAGAGTTGTAGAGTTGATGCCCTCCCTCGATGAGTCTTTGGACTGGTGGTGACAAATAATAATAATAAAATAAAAATAACTAAACAAAATAAAATAAATAAATAAAATTTAAAAAAAAAAGAGTTAACTGCTATCTGTCACAATTTATTCAGCACAGAAATCTTTAATCGCGACAAAATTAATAAAATATAAAATTCTTAAATATTACGTGAAAGTTAATTAGTGTTAGGACAAACGGGGTGGATTGGGGAAGAGATATATCCGATGAGAGACATAATGGTTCCTGAAAATTAGGAAATCTCAACTCTTTATCGATTTTCGCATGAAACGTATGTTGAAAGTTGCTGAATAATAATTTCAAAAAATATTATCACTTCGTTGCAATAAATAGTAATATTTCGGGGAGTCCTTAATGTACCTCTAAATCGTAGATTCATATACTGATGAGGCTGAATTCATGTTTCAACAATAAAAAAAAAATCCTTCCTAAGAATTTTCTTGATTGTTTCTGACAAATTCTTTTTTAATCGTCTTTATTTTAAAACATTATAATGAATTATTGCAATATTAGTAACAAAATTTTCGCGAAATTTATAATTGAAGAGCCAACGCATTTAATTAATCCATCAAATTAAAATTAATTATCTTCATTTTGATAAAAATTAAATTTCCAAGTGGCTAGCTTCTCCGCTCTCCGGCCAATAGACAGCGGGTTCGAATCCCGCTGTGGGAATGGAAGTCTGAAGTGAATTGAAAAAAAAAAAGCTTCGTGTTTGGTCTCTATCATGAAAAAAAATATATAAAATTAATTTTAAAAATTCTTAGTCCCCCCCACGGTATACTAATGTACTACATGTTCACAATATTTCGTGGGTAGAAGTCACATAAAAATATCCAAACAGATTGTCCAACCAAATAATTTCTGCAATGCACGTATAGGTATGTAATTATTATACTTACTAGTGATAATAATTACATACCTATACGTACATCGTATGTACTTTTTAATAACAATTGAGATATTATGTTTGAATGCAAAATATCGGCCTTATTATGAAATTTCTCCTAAGATGACTGATAGAGAGAATAAAAATTGACCATTTTCTTTTAAAGAATGAGAACAAGGTGTTTATTAAAACTGTGCATGGAAATCAGGCGAAATGGTTGGGATAATAACTTAATTTTTCCCATTGGCATCAGAAGAAGAAATAGTAGAGTCGCAGCTGCCCAATCCACGCGGAGTAAGTACGACAATCACAAACATCCATCCCATTGGTGGGATTCAAACTCACAGTCTGCTAGATGGAATATGCTAGGCACTCGGCCAATCAGCAGAGCAAAATCAACTAAAAGAACTAAATTCGACTTATTTTTCATAAAGAGGGACAGCGTTGATGACATCTAGGTTTTTTTTTTTTTTTTTGTAATTAACGTGTCTTGTTTTTCTGATTACATGCACGTACTTTGTAAACAACGCTGATAATGAAAGGAATTTATGATAATTCCATTGCACAGGGGTGGTACAAAGACCGATGTATCCAATCAGTATCTCAGAAGTGGTGGTGAAGATTTTGGAAAAATTGGTTAGGGCTCGCATTCAGAAATGGGTTGCCAGAGAAACTATACTTCAAATGAACAGCATGGGTGTACTAAGGGAAGGTCATGTTTTAGCAAGTTGCTCACATTCTATAACAATGTTACCATTGAACTAGACAAGAGGGAATGGATACGCCATCATACTTTTGGATTTTGCTAAGGCTTTTGACAGAATACAACATGGCAGACTGCTGCATAAATAGGAGAAAATGGGCTTGGGTTATAAAATATTAGCATGGACAAGAGGATGACTGACGGACAGATATCAAAAAGTGGTATACGGGGGGGGGGGATGTGAGTCTCCAAGATTTAACGTAACAAGTGGGGTATACAAGGATTAGTGCTTGGTCCACTGTTATTCAATCTGTACATTAATGATATTGGGAAGAGTTTGACAGGCAACATACAGCTATTTGCTGATGATGCAAAGATAAGTAGGGTAATCAGGATTGCTGCTGATATGCAGTCTTTGCAGAATGATTTGAATATACTGGAATTATGGGCATGGCAAAATGGGTGTCAGTTCAATGTCAATAAACACAAAGTCATGCACTTTGGTGTGATTTGGTAGAATTATGCTAGAAGAAACTGAAGGCGAGGGATCTTGTAATGTTATTAGATAGCAAGTTGAAGTTCAAGGGCCATGTAGCAAAGATTGCAAATATAACTTCGACGATAATTGCGATTCTGAAACGAATCTTGACATCTAAAGAAAAGGAAGTCATTTTTCTTCTTTACAAGACCTTGAGAAGATCTCTTGGACTATTGTGCGCAGGAGACTAAACCTGCAAACTATTGTGCGCAGGTCTTGTGTCCGGTTTTCCATTATGATTCTGATACAGTGAAGAGAGACAGAAAGAGAGAGAGAGAGAGAGAGAGAGAGAGTACAAAGGCGAATGTTAAAAATGATAGCAGGATTGTGAAATACTGATTATGAAAACAGACTGAGAATTTCAGACTGCAGACACTAGCAACAGGTGAAAGAGGGGAGATATGATTGAGACTTACAAACTTCTGAAAGGGTCATACAGGATATCAATTGATGGAGTTTTTCATTTTATGGAGAGTGGGAAAAGGACAAGAGGGCATCTTTGAAAGCTAAGAATGAATGCCGCTAAGAAGAGGGGGTTAGAGCTAGATTTTTTTCTCATAGGGTGGTACATGATTGGAATGGATTGCCATAGGAAGTGGTGAGTGCACTTATAATAGTAGTAGTAGTAATAATGATATATAAATATATAACATTTATAATATTACAAAAATACAATTGTGCATAACAGATACTTGCACGTACATAATATTTTTAAATAATAATAATAATTATTATTATTGTTTACAACATGTATTATCATAATATTGACAATGATGATTATTACAGTTTTTTACATTTTTTACACTCTATATATACAATAACAATAGGTATAATTTCTCTATATAATAATTTTTTCTGTTATCATCATGCAGAGTATTTACATATGTACAATTAAAACATATTACATTTGCGGCTCTTTACAAATTCTGAACGCAGTTTAAAGTACCTTATTTCTTTTTAATATATTTTGTTTCTTTAAATATAAATACACATAAATTTTTTTTCACATCAGTATCATCATTTATTATTATTATACACGGTATTGACATAAATATTACAATAGTTTGCAGTCTATGATTATGAGGATTAGGTTGAATGAGGCGGGCTAATCCCCCTCCCGTACTTCAAAGCTAGATTAGCTTTTATGAAGAGAGTAGGATTAGCCTTCACTATTTGTGTTGTTTGGTACTGTTTATATGATAATAATAATAATAATAATAATAATAATAATAATAATAATAATAATAATAATAATAATAATAATAATAATGTAACATCAGTGTGATGTTTTCGATTTTTCTAACGACATTTTTGAGTTTCTAATGCGAATGTAGTTTAGTTTATCACAACTAAAAAAGCTCATTTCTTTCGTTTTGCAGAGCTTTAAGTCAGCTCAGAAGACCTGGTAGAAACGTAACAAGCTGTTTTGTGAAAGTGTTAGGGTAAGTGTTATTTTACATCTTCAAGCTGCTTCTTGTACACCTTTTTGGAACATAATATTCCGTTAATTAAGTGAGTTACAAGCAGTTTAAAGGTTGTTTTGGTGTATGCAACCAAATTCTAGATAATTAGCATCATATAATGGAGTCTGAAGGTAATTTTTCTGTAGTGATCTTTAAGTTTTTTTTTCTTCTTCTTTTTTTTTTTGTGAAGGTTAACAGTGCAACTAAAACTGTTTCCAATGCAAGTCAAATGGATTATTTGAAAACAGCTGTCATAGAGTGTGGTGGTTGCTGCCTAAGACACACCATGATCTCTTTTTCATCCAAAACCCATCGTATACCCTTACGGACTTCAGTTTATGAGGACGTACAAGCCTCGACCAGGAGCTTCTTACCTAATACTTAATCGTCAGTTCTCTGTGTTATTATAAATACTTAAATGCTTTCTATAGCGGACTCATATATATGTGTATGTGTGCGAATCAAACTCACGATAATGCGAATGACTCATCTACCAGAAACATGAACTCAATCATTTGGCCGAAGACACAACTTGTTGATGTGAGAAGTTGACAGAGGATTAGAAGAATCGCGCTAGCAGTTTAATATACCCTAGATCAAATAGCGATGCAGTTGTATGCAAAGCAACGTATCAGACATGCAATGCGAAGGATTTTGTCAGGAAAGGGGGTGTAGAACAGGAGTCTCACTCCTTTCTTAGCTAAAAATAAATAAATATAAATAAACCGCTATGGAAACAACTGGGTTTGTACACAGAGAACATCTGTTGAACAACAGAATTAGAAAAAAGAATCCATCGTCCCCTGGGATAACACTTGACTGATGATAATATGGGAAATGTTTTCACGGCTCGTGTAGGTTTGCTGATACCTCAGATATTGAATTGAACGTCCGAATGCCACACAATTAGTATTCTTTAGAAGAACGGTTATCCGTTGGATTCGTTGGAATAACAGATTCCAACAGATTTCCGGTTGGAATAATGGAGAAGTCATATTTCCATATGCGAATTGTCAAAAGGTGTCACATCTTATTATTAAAATTCTCTGGATTAGAGATAAGTTTATAGAAGTTTTTTCACTTGGCTATGCTACTAATTATATATTTAGTTTTATCTTTTATCCAAGTGTAAGCAAACAAAGTTTGCGCCTGAAGTATTTTCAGGACTGGGGCAACTTGTGGCAAAGGTGCAAAGCCCATCTTAATGCAAAGCACATCTCCTTACGGACATATATAACGCTATGCATTAAAAGAAGGGGCCACCACCCATACCGGTCGTGTATTTGTTATTTTATATATATATATATATATATATATATATATATATATATATATATATATATATATATATATATATATATATATATATATAGGGCTATAAGCCTATATAGCCCTATATAATGGGGGACTATATAGGCTTAAATGAGATATATATATATATATCCCATTTTAGTCGCATTATATATATATAATATTCGTATTATTAATAAACAACAATATCAATATAAAATACAAGAATAATGCTAATATGTGTATTTTTAGTTTCGTTATTTATTAATTTCATTTTTTGTTTTTCTCAGTCGCATTCTTGTTTAAGTTTCTCCCAACAATTTGATGAACGCCATCTAGTTTGAGTATCAAACATTACACACTAAAGTATTATATATTTTTATTTCCGATGGCCATTATTAACATGATAATTCTAAACCGAACTTTCAGCTGCCTTTAATTATTTATATTTATTTATTTGCAGGGTGTATTGTGTTCAAGGAGAATTTCCTATCCAGCTGAAACAAGCTTGGGTTAAATACAAACAGAATGCAATTACTCGGAAGCCAAATCCTTGTAACTATAAAATATATTCAATATTATTAAAAAAATATATAATTTTTGCCGAAAATGTAACAAAATTAATGTTAATTGCCAATATTCAGTAAAAAAATATTTTTCATTTGTCTTTTAAGACCAAGTTTTTAGCAATTCTTCAGACAAAATCACAAACAGTTGGTCTGAGGCAAATCTACATTTCACACGCACGCACGTACGCAATTGAGACCGGGGAAATGAAGTGTATAGGACGTTATATCTATTGATTACATTCTCCTGGTTAGTTTGTCTATTCTGCTGATGAAAATCCAAATTTCCCGGAGGGAAAGGCATTGCCATCTTTGTATGGGACTAGCTAACTTACTTTTAGGTAAAAGGCCCTTATATTTTATAAATCCAGGTTTTATACGTCCTTGACGAGATGCATCTGATCTTTTCAATCAAAAAAACATCCATCGTTACCGAGTATTACAGGATTTCCTTTCATTTTTAAAAAAATTTTTTTTTTTAAGATTTCTGGGATAGCCGTTATGTGATTTTATGACTGTAAGCAACACTTTCTATCAATTTTTTTTTTTTAAATTACCTTCTATAAAAGATACTAAGAAAGAGTATGGTAATGTATTCTATTACCATATTCTATGGTAATAGAATACATTACCATACTCTTTCTTAGAGTATGGTAATGTATTCTAAGATAGAAGACTTGATCTTCCAGCTATCAAATGTTTTTTCCACAACTTTCGTTTACCATTTTAAAAGTAACACATCAGTTTAGATTGTTACGGTTAAATTCTCTTGTTGGGTTTCCTTTTCCTTTTTCTTCTACTGATAAGTGCATTATTCTCCATTTAGATATGAAGAATGTCAGACTTTCTTCGACTAAGAAAAAACTTAGACTTTCTTGACAGTGAATAACGTAGAATCTAGTTGACCATGTTTCACAAAGGTCTAATTCCATACTCATTACTGCGTAGTTTCTATTAAATAATACTAGTTTAACCACAGCTAAAACCAGAATAGCAAATCCTCGCTTTACATCACTTCTATTTATCTGCATTTATTTATTGCACCATCAGTTACTTATATCAGAATATTTTCAAACTTAATGTTGCGTTTTGCGAGTTCAGGTGCGAAGTGGTCTGAAAAGTTCTCGGCCTCGACCATAGATGGCAACACTATCGGCAAGGTTTTTTTTTCTAAGTTGGTACATCTGTCATACGTATCCATGTGAAATTGCAAGTCATTCTATCAAGTACTTTGTTTTATACAGCTGTCTGAAGCAAAAGGGTTGTCTGTACCCTCTGAAATGGATAAAATTGAGTATCGTGGGGTTCTAAAATTCTTTGTAAAAGAAGGTTTAAAGGCAGAAGAAATTCATTCGAAGTTCATAAAAGTTTATGGGCACTCTTCTCCTTCGTTTTCGACAATTAAGAAATGGGCTGCCGAGTTTAAATGTGGCCATACCAGCCTTGAAGATGATCCACGTGAAGGATGTCCAAAAAGTGTAACAACACCAGAAATCATTGATCGAGTGCGTGATATGGTATTAGATGACCGGCGAGTCAAAATGCGTGAAATTGTTGAGACTATAGGCAATTCAATAAGAACGTGTAGGATATATTTTGCATGAAAAATTGCAAATGAAAAAGCTTTGCGCAAGATAGATGCCGCGCTTGCTCACAGCAGATCAAAAACGCACTCACTCGCATGAAAATCTCTGAACAGTGCTTGGAGCGTTTTAGCAAGAATAAAACTGATCTTGTCCGCCGATTTATTACTATGAATGAGACTTGGATTCCCCATTACACACCAGAATTCAAATAGCAGTCAAAACAGTGTTCAGCGCCAAAGAAGACACAAAGTCGGTTCCATCAGCAGGAAAGGTCATGGCAGCGGTGTTTTGGGATGCTAAAGGCATTCTGATTCTTAATTATCTTGAAAACAATAACTGGGGAATATTATTCCGAACTTTTAACCAGACTAGACGAAAAACATTACTGAGAAAAGACCCGGTTTGCAGAAGAAAAAGATAATTTTTTCATCAGGATAATGCACCTGCCCACAAAGTGTTTTGGCAATGGGAAAATTAAGGGATCTACAATATAAATTGTTGGAACATCCACCCTATTCCCCAGATTTGGCTCCTTCTACTTCTGTTTCCTCCCAAAACTAAAACTCTTCCTCGCTGGTCAGCGTTTTTCTTCGAATCCAGAGGTGATTGCAGTAGAGGGGTATTTTACAGATCTTACTGAGAATTACTGCAGGGACGGGATAATGGCGCTGGAATAAATGTGTTAGTCTTAAGGGAGATTATATTGAAAAAATAAAAATAATTCTGAAATTATAAATTTTTTATTGTTAGGCCGAGAACTTTTCAGACCACCCTCGTACTATATTGAACACAACACTCACCAAACTCATTAGTTTGGCGAGTGTTGAGAAATGACCTATTTCGAGCCTATTTTTAAAATTAGCTGGAAACTATGTAACAATTAGGTTGTAGTAATTAAAACTGTATGAAACCGTATTTGGTTTCATAAAAATCGCCATAATACTTATGACAAAATATTATTAATGCAGTACCGTTTTTGTTTTGCAATTTTCGCGGAGGTGCTCCTAACCTCACAAAAAACCGAGGACGCCACACACACACACACACACACACACACACACCATTATTATTATTATTATACCTCCAGGGAGTAAAGAACTCATTGAGGGAGGACGTTATCCCTTGTCCACACGCCCAGTCTATTCAAATTACTCTATAAATGCTGTATACCAGTAGCATTTTTGATTGCTGTGCCTATTTTTGTATCATCAGCAAATGACTGCAGATCACCTGTCAGTCGCTTTCCAATATTATTTAATAGATTAAAAAAATTATCCAAAACTGATCCCTGGGATACGTCATTGGTCATCTTAGATCTAGCAGATTTACTTCCTCCATATACCACTTTCTGATACCGCTCTGATGAGTCAGCCACTCACTCATCCACTCTAATAGGCTATATTGCAATCCCATATTCTATATCACACACACACACACACACATACATACACGATCTACCAATAATAGTCCGGATATCCCCCGTTATTTGAAGTTATGGAACATTCCAGGTTTGTTAATAACACAAAAACTCGTGTATAGATAGTAGGAAGCAGCATTTCAAAATTTGCTATCGAATACAGGTGGTATGGTAACACGACGTGAACTCAATGACCTCAAGAGAGGTGTCGCCGTGGGCTGTCACATTGGTGGCATGTCCATACGTGCCCTTGCCGCTCAACTGAAGCATCCAAAATCGATGCTTGGTGGTGTGATCAACAAATGGAGACGTTCTGCCATCACTAGTGCAGGAAAACACCCAGGGCGGTCACCGAAAATGACTGACAGGAATGTGTTAAAATGGATGGCACGCAAAAACCGGCTACAATCAGCACAGACCATCCGTTATGAGTTCTAAGCGCCAGTAACACAATAAACAGCTACATTTATCGAGTTTCCATGGAAGAGCAACGGCAACACAAGTCGAATATCACAACAACGAACAAGGCCGCTCGTCTAACCTGGTGCTAAGAGTGTGTGAACTGGACAACCGACCAGTGGAAAACCGTACTCTGGAGCGATGAATCAAGGTTCACCTGTTTCCAGTCTGATCGCAGGGTGTGGGTATGAAGGCAGCCTGGTGAAACTTCTTATCACAGTGTGTTGTACCCAGTGGTGAGCTATGGAAATTTTAACAAAGGGCTCGCATCGTCGAGAAAAAAATAAAAATAAATAAATAAAAAAGAGGCCTAACTTAGCCCTTACAATACTTATATTGCGACTTTGTAGAGCTTCTGACAGATATGATAATTCCTGTAGGATATCAATCATTAATTCTAGATCTTTTAAAAATTCCAATTGAGAAGTCGGTTTAAAAAGCCTTATATTTATCGTTCGATGCAAAATGCTTGCATAAAGCGCTGGGTAATTTCTCCACAAAGCAAAAGCAGTTCGTAAACTGCAAGCTGTTAATCATGGTCCAAGCACACGGCCGATCTTTAAAATTTCTTTTGCAATCGTATTTAATTCTCGTTGATTTTTTGGTGATTGATGATAAAAAGCATATAATTTATCCATAAATATTTCAAAATGATTTATTTCTTTTATGTGTTTTATTGAATCGTCTAATGCTAATTGTAAACGATGAGCGCAATGCCAAATCACAACGTTGGGAAATTTTTGTGGAAGTTTGATTGCAACACCTGATTTGTTTCCTAACATTACACTAGCTCCATCAGAACAAAATGCAATGAAATTAATTTTTATATAGTTATCAGAAAATCCATATGAATTTAAAGCAGCAATTACAGTAGCATGTATACATTCCACGGTGGTATTTTCTAGTTCTACAAGATAAGAAGTTCGCAAATTTGAGAAAAATTTAACAAAGAGCTCGCACGAGCCCCTTATAGCTCACCACTGGTTTTATCCACAGTAAAGTTTGGTGGTGGAGAAGTAATGGTGTGGGATACGGATCCGTGTTACTATCAAGACGACAATGCCCATTCCTCAAAGCTGCTGCGGCTGTTTTATATATATATATATATATATATTATAGTATAGTATATTAAAAACCGCGCGGTTAGCCTAGTGGCCTTGCGCCTCGCAACCATATGCCTGGGGAAGGAGTGTCCCAGGTTCGATTCCCGTTGTAGACGTCAGGAATTTGAGGATCTTCCTCAGGCATAGCCAAGTTAGCCTGTCTTGGGCGCGGTCAGTAGGGTTTTTTCCGCCAGTTTATCTGCCGTTTTTCATCCCGCAAACAGGCAAACCGGCTCCGTGAACATACGCCTCTACAGTCCAAAATATATCCCCCCCCCCCAGCGGCAGACCAGGCGACGGGTCGGCTGGGAGTAGTACTAAAAAGAAGTCGCATCTAAAAGTAACACGCGGACCCTGCATAGGAAGCGGGAATAACGCGTAGAAGAAGAAGAAGAAATATAGTATATTAAAGACTCCCATAATTGTTTCTAAACTTCACGTGATTCCTAAAATTAAACACAATAGACTAATGCTTCATGAAAAGGACATTTTTCGACACGTAAACATTGCATTCCATTCGCGTCAATAGCCCGGGTGTGCGTTCAAAATACATACACCTTTGAGCTATTTGAAAAGATGTACAGATGGCGCAGAGGATCAAATTCTTGGCGTTCTAGTAGTGTTAAACTGCTCCGAAGACGAGGCAGGGTGAGCTCTGAGACAATAGCACTGCTTTGATTGGTTATTGTGTTAACCAATTCAGCTGAACGTTGTCATTTTGCTGTTTTTGCTTTCTTAGTTTCATCTGTTTTGCGTGCGTGAAGTGCGAACTGACGTGGTAGTCAAGTTTTTATATATAATTTTCGATAAATTTATAACTTTTTGCCCATATTTACAATTGGAAACAGTATAGTAGTCGAAGGAGGTAAGCCTCGTCCTCTCTTCCAAATTTTACACTTTTGAGTAATTCAAATAAACTAACCACATATAGCATTCTCCTTCATCATTGTTTTCTAATATCTTAAAACGAACATTGTTCCGCACTTTGCGCAGATTTGTTTGCAATTAATTGATAAATTCAAGTATTCAAAGTTACCCTACAATTAATTGCATCAGACTAATTAAGATGAGCACTGATGTGCTATACACTCTTAAAACTTTCATACATCGATAAAAATGTAGGTCAAACTGACGTGAATACATATATATAACATTATTTCTTTCTTAGCTTAAAGTCAGCATCCCACGAATGGAACTGCTCTATAAAGACATTTATTTCAATTTTCTTTCTCTCCGTTATTTAGCAATCTACGGACATTTCCAACGCTATGTTGTATTTGATACATCCTTCGCTGGAAAATCTCTCGGCAACTTCAAGGTAAGGTTAACAGTTATTGCAGATAATGTGAATTGAATATTTTTTCCCACATGATTACGCTCGAGCAACTAACGCTATGAAGCGAGCGTATTATGTCTTTCCACTTACGCGTGAATTCGTCTTTTTTTTTCCTTTTTTTTTTTTACAAAGAAAGAAATCACCTAAGTCAACTGCTGACTAACTCCGTCTTCTCTTAAAAGGATGCGTAAAATAAAATACTCTGGCATCCTTGATGGGATCAATTTGTGCCCACGCATGAACTGTGTGCTTTCTAGAAACCAATTTAAATTATTCCTATTCTTTTAATTCCATCGCATCTCAATTGACAATTGACATTAATGTCTTTATGGGTGAAGCAAGAAGCTTTTCATATTCCCCGCTATCTGTTACGGCTATAGTGAGAGTCGATTTTTATGAGCAGTTTGCTCGCCCTGGATGGGCATGGAGATTATGCATCGCTACAGGAAGTTAAAATGGCTTTTGGTCTTTTATATTTGAATGTATCTGTTGCCTCGTATGCTACAGCTTGCTGTACTAGATCATTGGGGATGTATGGATGTCTTAAAGAAGAACTTCGGCGCTAAAGATTGTAGGAAAGAGAAAATATAAGGAATATTTGTATGTCGATGAAGTTGATTGTTTCTGACGAACCGTAGGGCGTTCAGGATCATTCGCAAGCGCTTGTTTTGCACACGTTGCAGTTTGATAATATTTGTAGTGGAGGCTTGGCTTAAGGCTGGAGAAGCGTAAATGACTATGGGACGAATCGTCCTGTATAGAAAGCAATTTGATTCTGATGTTCATCTTGCTGTTCCTATTGATTAGGGGGTAAATATGGGCGATAGCTTTAAATGCCTTTGCACACATAGTCTTGATGTGTTGGTTAAAAGTTAATGTTTTGTATTTTGTTTCTGTCTGCCAGGGAATTTTGGTATTGAATAGTAAGACGTCTCCCGCAGGAGATATCGACCTTTTTGTGAAGAGAATGGCTGAGTTTTTGGGTGATTTATTTCCAGTCTCCATTTGGAGAACCATCTCTCTGATTTTAGAAGCTTTTCTTGAAGCTTTCTAGTAATGACGTGTGGTCGGAGAGATCTGGCTAACAATACTGTGTCATCCGCATATAGGACAATGATGGATGACATTGAATTGTGTGGGATATCTGACATGTATACAGAGAACAGCAATGGAGCCATCAGGGATCCCTGCGGTACTCCGGCCAAGATATGGCGCTGAGATGAGAGAGTACCATTGATCTTGACCTGCATGGTTCTGTTCTGTAAATAGGATCTAACTAAATGCACCATTTTTAGTGAGATACCCACTGAGATAAGTTTGTATAGCAATCCGAAGTGACATATTTTGTCAAATGCTCTGGATAGATCAAGAAAAACAGTTCCTGTGTATTGACGCCAGTTGCAGCTGGTGGAAATATATTTCACAATTCTGTGGATTTGCTGGGTAGTAATTTGATGTTGCCCGAAAACAGAACTGTTCTTTAGGGAGAATGCTTAGGTCATTTACTGAGGTTTGAAGTCGTGAGAGGATGATCTCCTCCCCAACCTTACCCAGGTTGGAGTTGAGACTGATTGGACGATAATTTTGAGGTAGGTGTGGGGCCTTGCCTGGCTTATGTATAGGGATTACATCAGCCAGTTTCCAGGTGGAAGGAAAATAGTGAAAACTTAAGATTGCATTTATTATTATGGTCAGGTGCACTACAGCTTTTCGGGGTAGCAGCTTTATCACCCTGTTTATGATGCCGTCTGACACAGGAGCTTTTTTGTTCTTTACATTTTTCATAATATTATAAATTTCACCAGGTGATGTGGGTGCAATATGGTCAGCACTGGTATCAGGAAGTTTGAGTGAGTGTCTGACCCGTCTGTGAATTTTATACGAGTGATCGAAGTCTAGGTTTTCATGTGAATGTTTGCACTGCTCTTCTAAATATTTTGCTATGGCTTCTGCTTTGTCTACGTCTGTGTGAACAAGGCCCTGGTCAGAAAATATGGGGGGGGGGGAAGGGATCTGCCTTTGTTTCTGATATTTCTTAGCAGTCCGCAGACAGAGTGATCAGTAGGTGATTTAGAGGCTAATTTTTCTTCCTATACTTGGTCTGTGAGCCTTGAGTGCATCTCTCACTGCTCCATTTAGTCTATTAAGAACTGTTTTGTCTTGTGGTGTGGCGTGCGAGTGTTGCGAAATCTTTTCCTGGCTCTGTTTTTTTCTGTGATCAAGTTCATGTCGACAGAAAAGCGACCAGGCTTGGGAACATATTTGTAGGAGGTTTCTACCGTTATAGCGGAGTTAACTTGTTGGGTGAGGCTTGTAAATGCAGATTCTGCATCTTCTTTTGTACGTATGTGAGGAACAGGTCCGATGCAATCCCTGAGCACTTTTGACAATTTTTCCCACGATATATAGGAGTGAGAGGAAGGAGACAGGTATCTTGTTTTCCCAGCTGTAGTAGAATTGGGTTGTGATCAGATGATAACTCATTTAATGATTTTAGGCTGTACGGAAGTTTAATATTTTGCAGGATGGCTATATCCAGGATGTCAGCAGTCCCAAACGTACTGAGATCAGTTGGTCTGCCACAACAGCATAGCTTGATCCTATGTATTTGGAAAGGATGCAGCCATTCCTGTTGGTGGTTCTACAATTCCAGGCAAGGTGCTTGGAGTTCAAATCCCCGGCAATAATGGTGTACTCTCTGGCGCCTGAGATGGCATTTAAATCAGAGTGCACTAGAGTTTTTAGGGGGGGGGGGGGTTGTAAGCTGAGTAGATTTTCAGTCTGCCAGCCGAGCTAGTGAATACTTCCGCGCCTGTGCCCTCAAGGTTAGTGGTTGGAGAGTTGTTTACAGAATGGTGCTTGATGTAATTTTTAATAAAGATGGGAATGTCGCCGCCTCTGTAGATTAACCTGTCGTTTCTATATAGGAGATAACCCCTTATTTAGGGTTGTCTGAGGGTCTTAGATGCGTCTCGCTAATTAGTATATCTGGCCGATACCTGTAGGTGAAATCTTGGAGCTCCAGAATTTTGTTTTAAGGCGATTTGCATTCCATGCAACGATCTGCAAACAGGCGGGAATAAGTTTGTTTCTACTCATCTATAAGTGCTGTGAGGATGGTCGGTGTTTCGCGTAGAAATCTTTTAGTGGAGGTTGTTGAAGTGTTTGACAGGCTGAAGTCTTGTAGCATGTTTGCTAGAGAGGCCGTAATAATAGCTGTCAGGTTTGTAGATTGTAGATGCTGATTTGTTTGTAGATTGTAGATGCTGATTTGTTTGTACGGGCGTATCAGCATAACGTTTTGTTTGCCTTTGGCTCCCGCTATCTTTGAAGGTCTCCGACTGTGGCCGCCGAGCCTCCAGCTGCGGTGTAGGGGCCTCTGGTGTTCTTGTAGTAGAGGAGGAGGACTGTTTGGTAGTCTCCATCCGTCTGTTCTGTGGGTGCTGAATACATCCTTTATAGTTGGCAGGATGAGGGCCACCACAGTTGGCATATTTAGCCGAGGTGGTTTTCGGCTTTGTGCAGGTATTGGTTGGGTGGCTATCCCCACATTTCAAACATTTAAATTGAGCTTTACATAGTTTCTGGGCATGGCCAAACTTTTCACACCTGTGGCATTGCCCAGAAGATGCCCTTTTCCGGAGTGGTTCTCGTGGTGTGACAATGAGCTCAGCAGATGTACAGATCCTTGTCGGATCTCTACATTCTACTGACCTGAACCGGAGGCAGATCCTGCAAGTTAAGATCATCAGCTATGTCTTCTGTATCAATGTCTTCACAGACACCACGGAGGACCACTTTTAAATTTTTTTCCGAGCTGAGCGAAAAGGTATGATACTGAATACCTCTGTCATCCATTTCTGTCCGGAAACCTTTTGTAGTCTGTCACCGTTTCAGGTTGTATCTTTATACCCTCATCCACATTTTTGGCCTTTATATAGCCAATGTATAAATTGGACATTATAGATCTTAGAGTTGCCCATCTATGTTTTTCTCTTAAAATGATCGGAGGCACCTTTTCTTTGGGTGAAGCAGTGGAGTCCGATACCTGACCGTCTTTATCCATCATGTTGTCTTTGAATGGTTCAACCCTTGTTCTCCGCTTTTTACGTGCGCGGACCTCTTGAAGATCTGAAGGAGTGGAGATCACCTCTAACTAATCTTCCATTTTATCGGCTTCAACGTCTGTGACACTTGCCGGGGGAAACGTATCATAAATAGCCGTCTTAGCCGTTCCCGGCCAATTGTTGTTAAGTAGCTCGCCTAGTCTAATAAATTCCCGATATACTTCCTCAAATATTATCTCGTTGAACTGTTTTTCCATATCTGTCAATGTGAAGTATCTGAAGCTGGAAAAAAAAAACCCTCTTACCGTGCAGTTGTAGCCTTGCCGGCACTTTTGCAGGACTTGGAATTTTTTGGGTAAGAGCACTGATATAAAATGCCGTGCTCTTCAGGACACATTTACAACAAGTATCACTTACAGATGTTTTTCGTCAATCCTCCATTCACAGTTTAAAATAACACCAAAACTCATGATTAAAATGGCGAGATCTAAACTAAAACTCTCAATTCAATTCGAACTGCCCAAATTTCTAAAGCCCTTGATCAATACGCGCCCAAACAAAACCAAAAACTTCTCGTCTCAATTCCTAAAAAGGACTGGTCAGATGGGTGAAGCAAAAATGCGTTTCATATTCCCCGTTATCTGTAGAGGACAGTGTAGGAATAAGGTGTTATTGAGCTATTAAAGCTCTGATCATGGCAGGAAGGTAACAGCAATTATCTGTAGAGGACAGCGTGGGGATAAGGCGTTATTAAGCTATTAAAGCTCTGATCATGGCAGGAGGGTAACAGCAATAGCCGAGCCTCAGTTAGAGCTTCCTTGGCTTGAACAGCATTGCCATCCATTACCCTTCAAGGGGTCCAATTACTTCTCCTCATCTCAATTTCAGGCTTTAGACCTTATAAGGACTGGCTTAAAGGGGCAAAGCAAGAATGCTTTTCATCTTCCCCGTTATTTGTAGAGGACAGCGTAGGAATAAGGTGTTATTGAGCAATTAAAGCTCTGATCATGGCAGGAGGGTAACAGCAATAGCCGAGCCTCAGTTAGAACTTCATTGGCTACAGCATTGCCATCCATTACCCTCCAAAGGTATTGGATCGGTCGAACCCCACACCGCTCATCCCAATCCTTATAAGGACTGGCTTAAAGGGGCGAAGCAAGAATGCTTTTCATATTCCCCGTTATCTGTAGAGGACAGTGTAGGGATAAGGTGTTATTGAGCTATTAATTAAATAATTAATTAAAGCTCTGATCATGGCAAGAGGATAACAGCAATAGCCGAGCCTCAGTTAGAACTTCATTGGCTACAGCATTGCTATCCATTACCTTCCAAGGGTATTGGATTGAATATCCTTCTTTTTTGAACCTCGATTATATAGAATTATAGATAAATGATATATTTTTTTAATTAGTGATTATATTAGAAAATATGTTTTCCTTATAAATTTGAAACATAAATTTAAAAGTATTTCAAGTTTTATAATTTATTTAAGTTGCTATAAGATTTTATAAACATTTCAGGGAAGTGCCAATACCGAGATCAACTCGCTAATCTACAAAATTGATAGTGATACAAAAAGTTAAACAAATAAAACAAAATGCTCAATAGAAGCGAAACCATTTGGATTAACTGAAATTATGAATATTTGTTTTGTTTTCTTTGTTGCAGGATCTCTTGCCTACAGAAGCTGTGAGTATCTTCCGACAGGTGGCGTTCAGTTTAGCCGCAGCCGAAGTTCAGCTGCGTTTCGAACATCGTGATATGCATATTACAAACATCTTACTCAGGCCAACCAATGAACAGTACATGTTTTTTTGTGTTGCTGGAAAGACATTTTCAGTGAGAATGGCTGGTTATAAAGCGACCATCATTGACTTTACTTTTAGTAGAGTCACACGCAGTAAGTGCAATTTATAATTTTAATATATGTGTATGAGAGAGGTACTAAATTTTATTCATTTTGGCAGTTACGCTTTTTTTTAATGTGTTTGCGCATGTTCAGTAGAATAAATGTTTTTTGAATAATAATAATTATTTCTTATACAGGGTCTAGAGAAATTTGTCTAGACTCATCGCAGGAGATCCAGTTAAAAAATAATCAACAATATCACTACCTGTAGTATCTGTCATATTAATGTTTTAATCGTATTTTTATAAATTTTTGATATAATTTTAGAATTTTTATTTAAATTATTATTTACAACCATATTTTATTTTTATTCCATAATTTAAAAATAATAAATTTTTTAAATAAAAAAATTTCAAAACACCTTTAAATTTTAATAATGACTTAAATATTTATAAATCAATTCATACGATTTAGCACATAGCGGATTGATTCATTCAATCCAATACCCTTGGAGGATAATGGATGGCAATGCTGTAGCTAATGAAGTTCTAACTGAGGCTCGGCTATTGCTGTTACCCTCCTGCCATGATCAGAGCTTTAATTGCTCAATAACACATTATCTCTACACTGTCCTCTACAGATAACGGGGAATATGAAAAGCATTCTTGCTTCGCCCCTTTAAGCCAGTCCTTATAAGGACTTTAGTACGTGGGCATTTGGGTGGGAGAGGGGAAAATCGACCTTGAGATGCGGTGATTAATACATTTGGAGGGTAATGGATGGCAATGCTGTAGCCAATGAAATTCTAACTGAGGCTTGGCTATTGCTGTTACCCTCCTGCCATGATCAGAGCGTTAATAGCTCAATAATACCTTATCCCTACACTGTCCTCTACAGATAACGGGGAAGATGAAAAGCTTTCTTGCTTCGCTCCTTTAAGCCAGTCCTTATAAGCACTTAGTACATAAGTTAATATAAGTTGAAAGAAGGCATCTTAAGGGAAGATTTTCCAGGTCTTCAAGCACCGCCTTTCACGACGACAGTAGAAAATAAAGCCGCCTCAACCAAAACCTCACTCGGAAAAATTAAAAAGAAGAAGAACTACGCAAATAAAGAAGTCCCTATCGGTGAGATTACACAAAAAACCGAAGAAAGCAGTATAGAGGAAGAAATGGAAATCAGTAGTTGCAGTAAAACGTCCAGGAGACCAAGAAAGAGAAGAAAAAAAACAAAATCGGTCAACCCAATCCCATCAGAAGTTCCCAAGGAGAAGAATAGCTCTACCAAGCGTAGCATCAAAGGGTGGAACAATAATAATAATAATAATATCCTTTAACGGATCCTTAGAGAACTTCTAACGGCAATCGACAAACTAGGAAACTCAGTTTTCCATTGGGAAGGTGGGGGGGATCTGGTGTCAATAACGTAGGTTTCGAATGGGAGGGGGGGCTCAACATAGAGGACATAAATACAGCTACTCCAGAACAGTTAAAGGATTTCTTAAACCTGAATGAAGAAGAAATTGCTGCACTCTATAGCACTTGAACCCAGCTAGAAAAAGGAAACGTACTACCTTTCTTCTAAAAACCATGAATCTAGATTTCCGAGTCGCAACTCTAAATGTAAACGGGTTCCGCAATCCTCTCACGCAAAGCCCGGTCTGGAGACTGATGTTAATGCACAACATTAATTAATATTCTCTTCCTGCAGGAAGTCCACTTTTACAAACATCGGGACGTGGAGAACTTCTCAAAAAGTTTCCCTGTCACCAGCTATTGGTGTTTCGGGGATTCCCATTCAAGAGGGGTGGGGATAATTGTTTCACCGCATCGTGGGAGGGGTTCTTTAACTTTCAAATAGATGCTATGGGACGTCTGGTATCTGTAGATTGGAAGTATGGTGGCCGTACAACCCGATTTCTTACAATCTATGCCCCGAATAGTTCTCGCCAGCGAAAGGGTTTCTTTGCCTCTCTAGAAAGTATTTTCTGGATGTGCAACAACTAATCGTAGCGGGTGACTGGAACTGTGTAGAGGACACGCGCTATGATAAAATAGGCGGAAACGACAATAACGGAACTGTCGGTTTTTGCAGCATTAAAACGCTGCCGCAAAAATTTCAACCTTGTTGATATTTGGAGTCGGCAGAACCCTTTCAAAGTCGGAACGACGTTGGTGTCGTGGTCAAATATCAACAAGGCTCGACCGATTCTACGTATCCCAAACTTTAGAGCCACATTTGTTAGGGTACGACATATGGCAGTGAGCAGTCTGTTGACGGACCATAAAATGGTTTTGATGAAACTCCAACTCTCAGAAGTCACGGAAACCGCCAGAGGTCCTTGGAGGCTCCCTTCCACTTTCCCCAGTCTTTTTAGCAACGAGCAACAGCATCCTTGTAATAAATGGAAGAACACCAGTTTGGGATGCATGACTAAAGTTCAAACTGCAAGCTAAGGAACACTTTCAAAGGTGTGGGCGTGAAAGGGCGCAACAACAGCGAAAACGTCTGAGGGATCTCCAGAGGGAACTGGACTGGTACCGCACAAATGAGAGAAGCGGAATCCCTTGTAACGATCTCATCAGACCAGTAGAAATTGAACTGCAGGAAAAGCGGCAGAGAAGAGTCGATCACCTCGATTTTCGAGCGAGACTCTTTCTCAGAAACGTGGAAACACCTTCTGCTGCATTCTACAACCAACAACGGGTGGCAGCATACGACGATCGAACAGTGTACCGGATCCACGAGAACAGTCAAATGTTACAATCGACTCAGGAAATCTTCCGACTTTTCTATCAGCACTAACTTAGCGCCTTTTCTGATCACGGCGCAGATGACTTTAGCGAGTGGGACATTACATGTCTTCTCCATCATCTTAGCGCTCTGCATGACAGGCCGATCACTGCTGAAGAAATAAAAGCAGCCTCTAAAACAATGAAGGCAAGGGAAATTGCCGGCTTAGTGGGTGAGGGATCGAGTTCTATCGGTCTATTTGGAACTTTGTTTTACCAATTCTAGTTAAAATATTTAACGATTTCCTCACTTCGGGAAATATCCCCGAGGATTTCGTTAAAAGCTACACTGTTTTCATTCCGAAGAAAGACCGAGATCGCACTTTAACAAACGGCTGGCGACCAATCTCCTTAACAAACTCAGATTACAAAATTTTTATCAAAATTATCTGCGCCCTCATAAAATTCGGCATCGAAAAGGTCATAACCAGCTCGCAGGTCTAAGGAATTCCAGGTAGATTGATGGAACTAAATCTCTTTTTCTTAAGAAATCTAATCCAACTTTCCAAAAATAAGGATTATCCTTTGGCACTTCTCTCAACGGATCTGGAAAACGTTTTCGACAACGTCGGCCACACACACACACACACACACACACACACACACACACACACACACACACACACACACACACACACACACACACACACACACACACACACACACATCACGTCCTTCAAAAAATTGGGGTGGGATCTGGGGGCTTCGGCGAGTCATTAAAAACATTTACTCAGAGGCCTCCACTCAAATAGCCATAAACGGGTTCCTCTCAGAACCCATTCTTAGGAAAAAAGGGGTAAGGCAGGGCCCCGCTAAGTCCTCTCCTATTTTTTTACCTCTAGATTTTCGTTACCCCTAGTCTCCGGACAGACCAAAATTGTGGCATATGCCGATGATGTAGTGGCTACGCTCAGAGACCCTGAGCCCATCTACATCTATTTCAACATATTGCAAAAATTCAGCATGATCAGTGATCTACGCGTAAATGCACAAAAAAAACAAAATTAAAGTTTTTGGAAATTTCCATAAAACGTGTCTTCTGTATGGTTGTTCCAACAAGCCTTGAAATGATATTGTTTCTCGTTTTAATTTTGTTGGGCAGGTTGGTGATGTGCCTTTTATAGGTTAGGCTTCTGTCCAGGCTCACTCCAAGGTATTTCGGGTGAGGCTCGTGTTCTACCATTTTTCTGCAGAAAGAAAGGTGCAGGTGTCGATTCGCGTCTGCATTGTACAGGTGAAATACTATGGACACAGTTTTTGCTGGATTTGGCTTCAAGTACCAGTGCTTGAAGTACTCTTCCAAGATGTTCAGGTCCGTGTTCAAGCTTGATTCCAGGTTGGCAAAGGAGATAGATTGATGTAGGATCGCTAGATCACCAGCGTACATATACTTGCTTGAGCTGGTATGTGGTTAGTCGTACACGTAGATATTAAAAAGTAAAGAGGATAAAACAGAGCCCTGTGGCAGACCGTTGTGAAGGAATCTGGGCCTCCTCTTTTTTCTACCAATAAGGACCCGGATATTTCTTTTGGAGAGAATGGATTCAAAAAGCTGGAAAGTTTTTTACACCTTATAATATTTCCTAGCTTTAGGAGGAGGCCCTGATCCAGACTGTGTCATAAGCTGATGTTAGTCAATGCAAGTGGCTCCGGATTTAAGTTTCTTCTGGAAGCCTGCTTCAATCTGTGTTGTCAGGGCAGGACCTGGTCACAACAACTTCTTCCCTGCCTGAAGCCAGCTTGTTCAATCGGGAGTGCTCTTTCGATGAGTGGTGAAATTCTTTTAAGGAGCATTCTTTCAAGGAACTTAAAGGTGGAGCAAAGCAAGGAGTTAGGTCGTAGATTTTTGACATCATTTGGATCTTTCCCTGGTTTGGCTTCCCGCCACAGATTTGGTTTTCCAGTCACTATAATTTTTGAGAAAGGGTGGCCAGCCATATTTGGCCTTCTTGACCCAGATGTCAAGAAGGCCAAATTTTTTTGGCCTTCTTGACATCTGGGTCAAGAAAAAAACTCGGGGAGGATACCATCCACTCCTGCAACCTTGACATTCTTGGTGAGGTTTTAAGGCTACCTGTACCTCTTCCCGAGATACTGGGTGTATAAGTTCAGGAAGCTCGGGACCGGTTTTCAGGATTTGTCTGATGGAAGAGTGCACAGTAGTTCTCCTGACAGAGCTCGAACGTATCTTGGAGGTTTTCAATAAATGATTAGCCATTTGATCAGGAGTTATCTATTGTTTTGTGTGTTGTTGGTTCTGCCCCACCTAATTTTCTCAGACGTGACCAGTTTTTCCGGCTATATGTAGTGAAATCGAGTTCATGGATGGTTGAGATCGATCTTTCCTTTCTGTTTTCATCCAGCGTCGCTATGAGCTCCTTAGCAACAGTTGGGTCTTCAGTCTCTTCATATTTGGCTAAACGTTCTTCAGTTTCTCTACTCCAGCATGGGATGTATTGTGTTTTGTAGCCTTTAGGAATAGAGGCTTTGGCTGCAGTTTTGATTAGTTTGACAAATCTTAGATAGCAATTAGGGGTGGTGGAATTGCTCTAATGGTTTGCTCGATTTCTGTCTGAAATACATTCCAGTTGGACCCGAGAAGGTTCCATCTAGCGATTGGTGTTCCGCTGATGACTGGGATTGATGTACCTGTCTCTATTAGTGTAGGACAATGCTGGCTGTTAAGGATGGTTCTAGTTGTTGGCAGAGAATGGTCTTCAGAGTCTATGAGATATTAGAGACTATGCACAGATCTGGGGTGTAGGTTCTGTTCCATCTTGCTGAACGGAGAGTGCCTTCCTGCCTGGCATCGTAAATCAAATACAGGTTATATGTATCCATCCAGTTAACAAGATAATTACCGTCCCGGTTGTTAGAGGAATAGCCCCTCATGGTGTGATGAGAGTTGAAGTCACCAACATAGATAGCAGGAGATGGCGGTCGGTCCATCTGATCAGGCCAGAATTGCGATTGTGGTTTGTAGACATTGTAGAAGTTGGTATTTTGAACTTTAATACCTATGGAGTATTCTGCATCAGGTAAACTTTGGATTATGTCCTTAAGGCCAGGCCGGATGTAGGTTGCCAGGACATGCTTGGGATGGCAGTTATAAGACACGAGAATTAGGCCTGGGATCTTTAGTCTACTGAGGGCTGTGTCAGGCACATGGGTTTCCTGGAGAGCCAAGACGTCAATTGCTTTGTCTTTGGCTATTTTGCCGATGACTTCGGCTTTGGTTTTAGATAGTCCTTCTATGTTTAAGGAACATATCTTGAGAGAGTGTTGTTTAGGGGACTGTAACTTAATTTTCGAAGCTTGCCCTCAACCCAAACAAGCAACGGTCTTTGTTATTCCGGGAGACGATCGAGCCGGCATGGAGCTTTTTAAGTTTTGTATTCATCATAGTTGCTGTAAGTGGTCCAGGAGGCTTGGTACCCTTGGACGCCTTGTTTGAGACATTAGCTTCATCTTACCTGTGATTCATCTCTGGGACTTCTTTTGTCTGAAGCACCAGCAATGTACCACAAGGTAATACTGCTGGCGGGGAGGGCACGGGAAGGCTGTCTCAACCCCCCCCCCCCATTTTGAATAAAGAACATTCTAAGAACTCGTAGACTGATTTTTTTTTCTTTATATGGATTTTATAATTATGAAAAATTAATAAACTTTTAAACTGCTATATTTTGACTTTGCAGATCACAAAACTTATTGTCGGGAGATCACTGAATATCATATTCACCTATTTGGAGAAATTCATTGGAGGATGTATGATATGCTTAAGTAAGTTTCAACATTTTATATAATAACTAAAAATTCATAAAAAAGTCATAAAATTCGTAAAACGTTTTATAGAAATTATTAAGAGTTTTTTCTCCTGTCCTATTTCAGGTTCTTCAATGATAAAAGGCAATATCCGAAAATATCTTATTTTTGATGATTGCATATTTTAATATCACCATGGAAACATGGTTGCTATGGAGATAAATAACCTTGCATTATTTACTGCAGAAAGTTTAACGGTTTCCATTGTTGACCGTTTATAATATTTCTGATTATATTATTTGGTTTGCATTTTTTTTTGTTTTTCAATTTATTTTTACGGTATTTTTTCAGGGACAACTGGCATGTTTTTCAGCCACTGACTAATATGATGTGGCTGTATAATCTTCTGAACGGTATCATCTCTCTCTTTGTTCGGCAATACAAAATATCTGGTGAACACGTAGAACGGGAAGCATTTCGGAAATTGGAACACTGGAAGAGAATTATCCCGAATTATGCATCCGTCCAGGCAATGGTTCTACGCGGAGGTCTGAACTGAAGGTTAAAAGAAAGAAAATTATACATATAAAGAAATGCATGTGGGAAAATTATGATATCTGAGAACGTAGTGTGAATGGTGATTTGACGTCATAGCAAAAATTAACCGAAATAAATGGAGTTTATTTATCGTAAACACACAAAACAATAATAAATACTAAGAGAGAGAGAGAGAGAGAGAGAGAGAGAGAGAGAGAGGGAATTATGATAAGTGCAAGACTCATTATCAGAGTAACTGATTACGTAGATGTCCCGCGATCTTTCTGTATATACATATATACAGTATAAGATGCATAAAACACACAATATAATAGTGGAAAGATTGTCTCTGTTGCTCACAAATAACAATAGATGGCAGCACTAGGAAATGGACTCGTCCATTTGAATTGAATGATACAAACAATGCAAATTTTTCACACATGAAAAATTCGCTAATAATAATAACGATAGAAACTTTGAATCATTATAGAGTTATTAGGTGAGGTTTGTAGAAGTGAATTTGAAGGTAAAAATCTCTAAAGGTAAAACCCTTTCCAAGGTTTAGGTTTGGTTTAAAGCAGTGATTTTGCTTTTCCCTTACCTTCAAAATATTCTTTTCTAACTGCCGCTTTATAAAAATCATGATGATAAGTTAGAATTTGCATAATGATATGAATATTACCAATACATAAATGACAATGTCGTTCTGTCTGCAAACGAGAAACTTACGTATTATGAGCCATTTGTTGATGTTGACAATTGACATTATTGCATTTACAATTAAAAGTTTTCGATGGAGTAAAGCAAGGGGTGTATATACATCGAAGCCCGTAAAAATAAAAATTAAAATTTTTTTACTCAAAAATGAAATATATTTTTAAAAAAATTCCAATAATAAAAATATATATTTTTAATAACTTATTAAAAGTCAAAAAAGTAAAATAAATAAATAAACAAATGGATAAGTTTGCATGCCAAAGAAAACGAAAAACACAAACGAAAATTGGATTAAACAAAATACTATTATCTTTTGGTTTAATTGAGGAGGGGAAGGGATCATTAGAATGGGAGATATCTTGGAATAGTATAATATCACTTGGATTTAATCCCATTGATTGTATGAAATAATCTAGCTCGGCTAAGTTGAAAACCTTATAAAGGTGTCGTGCTTCCTAGACTGGCAGGGACCCATTCTTTGACTGAAGGATAAATGCTGTTCCTTGCAGCAGTAGTTAGTTACCAAGGCAAGCATTGTGATGAAGGTCGTTATTGCTTCTAAACCAAATGTAGCTCATTTTTTTTCAGTCGAAACATTCGCTTCAATCTTCTTAGGACAACATTTTGGACAATCGTAGGACCTTTACGACAATCTTAAGACATCGTTCTGCTGTAACTCGATAGAAAGATTTTAATGATGGATTGAGAGCCACTAATGACAAATATTTTAGATTGCCTTAGCATTGTTTTAGATTTAAATCATTCGTCTTAGATACAAAGCAGATTAATTTTGATTAAGGCTATTATCATTTAATACTTTGCATGATAATAAAACAGAATTTTAACAGTCATATTTCCCGTTATGTATCTTCAAGTTACTCGAGTATTTCTTATGTTATAAATTACGTTTTAAATTTAAAATTAAAATTTTAATTAAAATGATTTGCAATTCCAAATTTATAAAGAATAAAGCAACAAAAATGTTTATTTAAAAGAATGCCTGATTTCTCCTGAACAGTTTGTTTTTTTTTTAGATTCACGAAGAGAATAAAGCATCCTAAATTGAATAAAACAGTTGTTCAGTGTGCAATTTTATTTATTTGTTTTTAGTTTGCAAATAGCAGTATTCAGATAACTGTTAACTGTTAAAAGTGTAGTAAATTTTATAATAATAAATAATAAATTATTTAAAATGTTATTTTTAAAAATAAGTTCAAGATATTCTTAAATTATTTGTAAATTTTCGAAGGTTCATAAATAAACCTTTTATTATTCTGTATCAAATTAAACTATATATGAGTACCAAGGTTAATAGCGGTGGTTGTGTTTTTTTATCACCAACAATTTCTGACAATGGTTTCTGATTGATTCATAGCGGTGGTTGTGTTTTTTTATCACCAACAATTTCTGACACTAAGTAATTCACGCATGTATAAATAAATTTTGAAGGCAAAAAAAAAATTATAAGATCACACATATCATTTAAACTCAATGTATATATGATTGTATGGAAATTGTATATAAAAATTATACATATCATTTAAATTCGATGTATAATTGTATGGAAATTTTTATATGTGTACCAAAGGTATGTCATGTTTGCCAGCCTGGTTACTCAAGTGGGCAGCATATCCGATTTCCAACAGGCTGCAGGTTCTAATCGTCATAGACATGAATGTTTGTGATTGATTGTATATAGGTGGTATTTGAATTTCATTACGCGGTGTGAGATGGCCTCTCTTTTTTCCCCTATCGGAGGCCTGAGAAAGTTACGTGTTAGGTCACCTAGAGCAGAGTTTCCCAGTAAAATGAATAAAAAATCATAGAATTAATAAAAACGGGATAAAATATCCTCAGTTCGCCCACAGTACTATAAGTTTATAACCTTTCGTGGATGGGATCCTAATTTACAGCAACTTAATTTTAATAATGACAAAGCAGCAGAGTTGATGGTTTCTTTAAGTGTTTAATGTTGTCTATATGCATTCGTTTATGTATATTAAATATATTTATTTATTTTTTATTATTATAATTGTTGTCTAAATTTAGAAATTGAAATTATATATTTTGTAACGGCTTTCTAAACTTTATATAAAAATTTTATTCTCACAGAAACGAATATTACTGTGCTCCATACTGCTCTAGAAATATAACACTACAGTCAATGGAAATTATGGGTTTTTGATAGTGACACTTTGAATAAAACTACATCTGCACTCCCAATTATACATCGTTTACTGAAGTTCATACTACTCGCGATATTTTTTTAACAGGATTGTAACTAATAGCAGCATTGATTAAACTGAAATTAGTGGGGCTAAACAAGAAAAACAAACGTATTAAAATCCAAAGCTTAGAAAACTCAAGATTGTAATGCTACTATCACGTATAGATAGATGCAAATATTTAAATATTATTTATTAAAAGAGAGCTGTATGGTGTTCTATATTATAAATGTTTCAAATAAAATTCTTGAAATAAAATTGAAAAATAATAAATTTTTAATGTAATTTATTTTAATTTTATTCTAAAATGTATTTTTAAACAAAAAATCAAGCATGGTCTTATATTAATAACGATTTTTAAAGAACACCTTAAATTATCTAGTATAACTCTGAGTGAACTCTTGGAGCTGCTTATTTTTTTCATATTAATCTCAATGATGGAGGGGTTGGTGAAAAGTCCTTTTTAGGACTACCAGGGTAACAAATGGCAATGCTGTAGCCAATGAAGTTTTAACTGAGGTTCTGCTATTGCCGTTACCCAGCCATGACTAGAGCTTTTTAGCTCAATAACATTCCATGCACACAGATTTACTTCATTCAGATGACGGGATAAAGAGTCAAGGACTCAGTCCATCGCCCAGTTCTTATAAGAACTTTTTTCATATTAGAAGTCATTGGCATTCCACATCACAATCTTTAAAGAGTCTGGAGTTAGTTTATTCCTGTTCATCAATAAGTGCTGAGAGGATTGATCGACTTTCACATAGGAATCTTTTTTTAGTAGCTGGTGAAGGATTGGACCTGTTGAAATCCTGTAGCATATTTGCCAGCGAGGTAGTAATGACAGTTGTCAGGTTAGACTGCACTGCTGATTGATTCTGATTCTGTTCCTTCGTTGTCATTTTGGAACGGGCCACATCGGCATAAGTTCTTGCCTGCCGTTGGTAGTTTGTTCTCTTAGGAGCCTCAAACTGCGGCGATGGGACTTCTGTCACATATTGTTGAACACTGTGAGAATGTGTTGCCAGAGGTGTAGGTGTTCGTGGGCTAATAGAGGCAGGTGATTGCCTATTTATTTCTATTCTGGTGTTGAACACATCCTTTAAAGTTAGCTGGGTGAGGGTCACCACAGTTTGCACAACTAGCCGGGGTGGTTTTTGGATATGTGCAGGTGTTAGTGGGGATGGCGCTTGGCACATTTCAGACATTTATACTCTGCCTTGTAGAGTCTCGGAGCATGGAGAAATCTTTGGCACTTGTGGCACTGTCCAGTTGAAGCTTTCTTCCTCAGAGGCTCTGGGATGATCCTGAGTCCACAGACTGATCTTAGGTCATAAAGATTTTTGTAAGCTTTATGGATCTTCACTAAAACCAGAGGCATAGGGGTTTTGTCCGCTCTAGTCATCCTACTTACCCTAATAGGTGGCAGGTCCTGGTGCCGGAGGTCGGCCTCTATTTCATCTGTAGTTACATCCTCTGTAACTCCTCGTAGGAACACCTTCAGATTCCTCTCCGAGCCGAGAGAGAAAGTGTAGTATTGAGTATTACTTGAATCTAACCCTTTGGTCAGTTTTCTATAGTCCATTACGGTAGCAGGTTGGATTTTGATGACGTCATCCATGTTCTTAGCTAAGATATATTGTATTTCTAGGTTTGTCATGGTGGACCTTAAGGGTGTCCATTTTTACTTTTCCCGGAGGACGATTGGTGGCACCCTCTCTTTGGGGGAGGCCGAAGGATCGGAACTGGGAGTGTTATCTTCCATACCGGAATCCATGGGAGGTTCTGCGCTTCTTGCCGCACGGACCTCTTCAAAGTCTGAGGAAGTGGAAATCACCGAATCCAGCTTCTTCTCCATCTGGGCAGTGTCTTTGCCCTCCTCAACTTTTCCTGGCAATGAGTAGAAATTAAGGATGCCTGACCACTCGCGTTCGACTTTTCTTTCAATCTTTTTGAGAATGCTGAGCGTCCGCCCTTTGTTGAGCGATTATAAGCGTCATCTTCCTCCTCGCTCATGGTGAGGACGGCACTGCAATAGTTAATAATCTGTTATTTCTAATATATATAAGCCAGCAATGAAAATTCTAACGACGGTGTGTAACGGAAGCAAAAATTAAGCTTAGTAAATCGCTTTCGTTGGAAGTACAATTTTCTGAAGTAAAATACTTACCTAGAGTAACCAGAACTACGCATCAGATAACAACACTACCTCAATCATTCGATGCGCCATACAAACTCCAAAAAAACTGAAATAGTCGAATACTGATCAAATTCACTTACAATTCATAATCGTCATAATACAATTCACCACTCAAGTGTAACACTTCTGAGGGCATCGGACAGCCCCAAAATTAGGGGATAAACCTGTACAGAAATGACAGGCCAAATTACAGAAGTGGTAGCACTGCAATCTTCATTAAAATTATATCCAACACCATACAGTGAACAACCCCCTAACCACTAACCTCGAGCTTACTAGTGTGGAGGTTTTTACTAGCTCGGATGAGAGACTGAAAATTTATGCAGAATACAAACCCACCGCAAAAAAAACACTACTGTACACGGATCTGGATGCCATCCAAGATGCTATCATTATTGCTGGGGAGTTAAACTCCAAACACTTGGCATGGAATTGTAGAACCACAAACAACAATGGACGCATCCTCGCCGACTACACAGGTTTCAATTGCGCTGTCGTCGCAGGCCCCACTGAACCTGCTCATCACGCTCCGAATGACACTGCTGACATCTTGGATATAGCCATCCTGCAATATGTTAAATTTCAATATCATTTAAGAACATTAAACGAGCCATCATCAGATCATGATCCAGTGCTATTACAGCTGGGAACGCAACACAACCTGTCTCCTCCTCCTCCCCCCCACCCTCACCCCAGAGTTCATTAGCCCCTGTTCATCCTATAAGGTCAAAGCAAGAAATTGAAACAGCAGTCAAAACTTTTACTCAGCAAATGAATGCAGCCATAACGGCAGTTACCTCTTACACAACTCGCTCCACAACCAATCGGTTACCGGAGGATATTATGAACCTGATCAGAGATAAAAAATAAAGCTAGAAAAAGGTTTCACAATACTCGCGCACCTCATGACAAAAGAGTTCTTAATAGATTAAATAGAGCTGTGAGAGACGGCCTCAAAGCCTACAGGGGTCGACAATGGGAGGATAAGTTGGCTTCCTTCTCACCTGCGGATCACTCTATTTGGGGACTCTTGAGGAAACTCAGAAACAAAAACAAATCTCTTTCCCCTTTACAATCGGACCTGGGCCTTGTGCACACGGATGCAGAGAAGGCAGAAATCATTGCAAAAAATTTAGAAGGGCAGTGTCGACCTGCTTATGAAAATTTAAATTTCAACCACTTGTATAAAATTCATCGTCATGTAAGACACGTACTAAAACTTCCTGATGCCTGTACTAATGAAATCGTCCCTACTTCACCAGCAGAAATCTACGATATCATTAACAATATTAACAACAAAAATCTCCTGGTCTAGATGGCATTACCAATAAAGTTATTAAACTCCTACCCCGCAGAGCCATTGTGCACCTTACCAACATAATCAATTGTTCTACTTCTAATTATCTACAGAAAGAACTGTCTACTATCCAACAACACATGAAACTCAATGGCTTTTCTGAAAAAAGTACTCAACATCTTCTCAATTCTTATAATCCTCCACAAAACAACAAAGTTTCAATACGTCGAGTGCCAATTCCTTATATCTCCGGTATTTCAGAAGGTATTGCAAGAATTGTGAAGAAATATGATTTATCAGCTACGTCTTCACCTATTAACAAATTGTCTTCTCATTTTCCTTCTCCTAAAGACAAACGCTCAACTTTATCTCTTCCTGGAGTTTATCAAATTCCATGCAACTGTGATCTCTCATATTTTGGACAAACTGGACGTTCTCTTGAAAAAAGAATCCAAGAACATCAATCCTCCATTCTTCACAACAAACCTGAAAAGCCTGGATTGGCTCAGCACGGGATTGAAACTGACCACAGCATCTTTTGGTCCAGGACTCTCCTCTTGCATAGATCCCATTATAGGTTCGAACGTTTGTTCAAGGAAAGCGTAGAGGCCTTGCTCCATCGTCCCAACCTGAATAGTAATGACTGTATATCTATATAAAAAATCGGGGAAAGTCTAATCAGATTACTCATTAATTCTTCTTCTTCTTCTTCTTCTTCTTATTATTATTATTTTTTCAATCATGTCTCTACTTCAAAATATTCCGCAAATATCTGAAAAAAAAAGTCGCTTGGAGAAGTCAAAAGTAAAGATAATGCTGATTTGTTTCTACGATTCCAAGGGCATTATCCACAAAGAATTCGTTCCGCCTGACCAAACGGTCAATGGTGAATTTTATCTCGAAGTTTTTGAAGCGATTGATAGCGAGAATTCGTTGCGTACGGCATGAATATCGTGAACCGACCGTTCGTCAAAACACACTGTCATTCTTGGCACTATAACTCGGCTTCTAATGAAACAAATGTCATAAACAGTTCACATAACGCTAATGAAGGTTGCCACGTTCGACAACAAAAAGATACAACAGGTGGCGCCACTAGGTTCTTCTGTTTTAGAAAAGTTCGGTTTCTGTTTTGGCAGAGGATGTATATTTCATCTTAGTCATTATACAATAAGGACAATAAAGAGCAGTAGTAATAATAATATCAAAATTTTTAAATATCGGAAATGTCGAGGGACAAATAATCCTGCCATACACCGAAGCACCTACTAATCTATTCGCTAAATGGTATAATATTTCACGACCTGTCATGTTTCTTTATGTATAGGTTCATATAAAAACATTAAGAATACAATTTATCTTTGTAATTCATGAACTAACTGTTCGTTATAAAGGTTAACTGTACATGGAATCACTAGGATATCCACTGGGAATTTTCAAAGGATTTACGCAAAATAAATAAAATAAAATAATGATTACATAACACATTTAAAACACTGACTAAATAAAATGTTGCCGGTCTGATTGGCCGAATACTCAGTCCGCTCTTTAACCAAGAAGCTGGACTGAAATCATACGGTGGGTGTGAATATCTGTGATTGCCTTTACGAGAGAGATGATTTTCATCGCCCGGTGTGACACTGCAGCTCCGCTATTGAAGACCTGGAGTGGCTTGAAAAAGTTCATCTTTGGTCTTTAAAGCTGGGTTTCCGGACTATGTAAAAATAAATAAAACTATTTTTAAAAAAAAAATTAAAATTAATAAAAAATAACAGAAATAAAAAATTATCATTAATAGATAACAGAGCTCGATCGTTGTACTAATGTATTCTAAGTTTACAACCTTTGTAGGTGAAAGTCACATAAATAAAATAAATAAATAAAACCCCTTGGCTATCGTCTATCAGTTTTTCTACAGAATTCCCAGACGTGCGCGCGTTCTTTGGGGGTATACGAAATTCTTTTTTTTTTTTTTTTTTTTTTTTTTTTTAATTCGATAATTTTTTTTTGCACTTTTATATTTCTGTAGGAGTATCGTCACAGATAAGCGAAGGTCTGTCGTATAATTAATTTTTCAATAATTAAAAAAAATCTAAAGAAACCTTTAAACAAAATGAGCCTCTTGGCTTGTTACTGCTAAACTCCGTTGTCTGGTTGACTTTCAGGTTTCAATTAAAAGTTAACATTTAAATAGTTCGAACCATGCGATCAGAACTCTCCGCTAAATCTACTGTGTGTGTGTGCGCGCGTGTGTGTGTGTGCGCGTATTGTTATTTTGCACTTAGTAACGTTAAACTTAAGGAAGAGTTTATCTATAAAAGAAGAGATGTGAATTTATTTTTCTATAATACAATCCTATGAATATAAAATATTGAAGTACTTTTAAACAAAATATTGTTTTGATCAAATCAATTATGTGGCTTTAAAATTTAATTTCAGAAGTTCTAAATCATTTAACCACCATTTTAAAAAAATGTTGATTAAAATCCTTAATGAAAAGTTTTACAACAAAAAGTGAAACAATGTGTTCCTGATACGCAGTATTTACTTCGTCTTTCTTGGAATTCATTTTGGCTTCAGGCTCATAATAATTCCTTAACATTGCATTTACAATTTTAACTATTCCAGACAACATTTACTAAGGAAGTTCGGCCTAATTTAAAGACCTAACAATGTTGATAATTTAATTAGTTATCAAAATCACTGTTTTTCATAGTCATTCGTATTTGAAAATAAATATCCTAAAAGATATTTATCCTTTAAATTATAAATATCCTTTAATATTTTATTATAAATATCCTTTAATATTTTAAAGGATATTTATAATTTAAATATCCTTTAAATTTCGGAGGACAAAACTATATCACACATTTTTATCGTGTTAAAGAAATCAGTGCACCAATTGCCAAAAAATTGTTTATCTTATTTTATTCTGAGAAATGTTAAATTTCTTGAGTCATACCAATGCAAATGTTTCCATGTTATTTCAGTGGCTTATGGGGATATCTTCTCCTGAAGAGAAATTAGGAATTAATACCATAACTCAGCACATCGGCAAAGAAACACACATAAATACGTACAAATATATATATGGGATTAGGAATTACTTTCTGTTATCTAGCATGCATGGTGGGACACTGAACTTAATCTCGAAGGTGGTTAGAGGCGGAGATCGGAGTTAATTACCCAGCAGGATAAGTAATTCATTTACAAGACATTTACAAACATCCCTTCCCACTTTCCAAGCATATAAATCCAATATATAAACTCTCCTTGACCTCTGTTATATTGCATTTTACCAAGACCTATAACGAGACAGAGCTGAGTGTGCCCGCGTGCGTGCGTGTGTGTGTGTAAGTGATCAGAAAGAAGAAGAAAGGAATCTGTTAGATTTGTTTGTATGTTTTTGGAGGAGCTGGAGGTTGTATTCATTCGGGAAAACAGTATACGGAAGACTATTGCAAAGGAAGGAAGTGAGAAGTTGGTTCAGTGATTTTGGAGCAACAGCAATCTATGTTCGTGCATGGTCAGAGGGGGGGAGTAGAGTAATAGTGGCAGCCAATTCAGTGAGGTAGCATCCATGAAAAAGCCACAAAAAAGATCTATTGGACAGTGACTCGAGGGAGTCGCTCTTTTATGGATACAGCCAAGCATTCTGAAGGAGGATGTTTTTGATGCACCATTGCAGATTGGGAGGGCAACAATCTAAGATGGGATTAGGTTAGGATTAGGACTTGGACTAACGAAACTTGTCGGGTTTGTTTTTTAATACTTTGCTTAGTTTTAAAAACGGTTTTCTTTAATAAACATGTGGTCACAAAACCGGAATAATTATATTGAACTTCTTAACCACAGAAACCTCCGCAGGAATAACTAAATGCTAAGCTTTTTGGTTGGTGACTGAAGAGGCGTATGCGTTAGTGCTAGGGTAGGCTAGACTACATGTGAAAGTCAACCCAAAGAGAGAAAACGGATCCTGGTTGGCGAATGGAGTGTTATCGAAAGTGAAAGAGAGTGAGGCATGGTCTTTCTTCTTGGAAATAGCACAGGATTGTGCGTTGATAACATCAACGTTTGCTAATTTCTCTTTACCCCCACTTGACAATGGTTAGATAGATCTTTGAAACCTGCGACTAAGGCTCTAAGCCTGAGTCGTCTGAGTACAAGGTTTTGTGAATGACCAAGAGGGAATGGAGTGTACTGTCATCAACAAAGCTATGAAAACGATTGGTCGTTGATCAGATAAGGTGAAAGCACAGAGCCTTGGGTACTCCGGCATGGATGGAAAAATCAGATGAGAAAAAACGCATTTACCATGACACGCAATGAATGCTCAGAGAGGAAGCTGGCAATCCACTCAAAAGGGACAGGAGGGAAGGACATCAGATGCGATGCTAGACTCCATCAAATGCTTTGTAAACATCAAGAGGAACCACTTAGATTTTTTAAAACTTTTCCATGGGATGTTTCCAAAAGTAGGTAAGTTAGCAAAGAGATCTGCTATATAACGACAATGATGGAATCGATATTGGTGATCATTAATTAGCCGATTAGGTCTGTAGGTAGGGAAGAAACTCGTCGTTATCCTTCACGTTTGAGGATATTGAGGTGAGGGGATAGTGGGGAAAAAAAACTTACACTCATCTTTATCGCATGATAAATGCGATAAAGATGGGTGTAAGTTCATGAGCACAAGCTGTTGGTACAACTGAAGGGATGCCATCTGGGATGGGCTTATTAGTGTCGAACCAGATGAATATCTTCCTCATGATGTCTGACGAAGGAGAAGGAACAGACATGTTGATAGTGATTTATGGAAGAGTAGGGAACATCTGTATTGGTTGTCTGAACAACAGTTGGAGTAGAAGATTGATGCCAAGATAGTTGCCTAATCTTTATTATGTGTTTCACTGTTCCATTGACATTATTAGCGGGGGGGGCTGATTTGGTACACTTCTTGGAAACCAAATCCCAGATAAGGGTCAGGGATTAAGCAGAATGGAAAATACAGGAATTTATTCCAGCGACAATAATTTAAGTTATAGATCTGTTCAACACCGCACAGCGGAAGCAGAGTAATATACCATGGAAAAGAGGCATAAAAATACCAATGGTGTCACCCCCCACCTTCCCAAATTGAATCTATTTTAGCCGTAGGATATGAGAATGAGACTGACTGGGAGAAGGATGAAATTTTTATAAAATATTTCGTATAAAAATTTCCCTTGTGCTTTTACTCCTACTTTTAAATTTTTTTTTTATTTAATCAAATTGAGAAAATACGGCATTAGATGGCAGCACCATGGTAGCATATTTCTGTAGTGTAGTCTGATATGCATAAGTTATCGCTTCGTTTTCGTTTTTGCAAAGATTAAAAATGACTAGAATCGGTTATACTATACATTTAAACCATTTTATACATTCGATTGTAAGATAACATTAAAATGCCCATTGATTTTATTTGCAGCACAATATATTTGATTTGATGATTAATTGTGAACTCTACATGCTTGTCTAATAAATGGAAATTTACAATTGGAGTGCGTTTATTCATTTCAAATATTGAAATGAATAAATGGTATGAAAATGCATATATATATATATATTTTTTTTTTAAACATGGGTTTTTTTTTTTCCCCAAATCAGAGTGGTATGGAAACTAAAGCTTTCAATAATTTCCTCCTGTAGTTATTATTTTTTCTCTCTTTTTTTTTTTAATTCGTAAAAAATATAAAAAATATATTTTTGTATTTTTTAAAAAATTGTTTGAAATGTATTTCATTAGCTCACATTGTATAGAAATTTGAAGTTTTTTTTCCTGATAACTGTGATTTTATTCATTTTTTACTGTTTTGGATCTTTTACATAAATATTTCAGCAATACCTGATATATACTCCTCATGTATGGCAATTCCCATATGGAAACTATTTCTACGTCACTTCTTATAAATGTTATAAATATAGATATTTTTGAAAGAATTTGCACATACTAATCATTAGCATGGTTTACAGATGTTATTTTGTTGATTACTGCAAAATACAACAACATTTTAGAAAATCATTTAATGTACGTCTTAAAATAAATAATAAAAATGGCTTCCTTATAATTTCCTTAAAATTAAAAAAAAAATGAAAAATATTTTAAAAATTAATGTATATTTTGTAAGTTTAACGCAAAACTCGATGCACGCACGATGTTCATCTTTGTTTGGTGCTAGTTATTAGCACCAAACAAATTTTGAAACACTCAAAGTCTGAGGTGACTCAGTAACTTCGGGCTTATTTCGTCATGGTACGACACGTTGATACACATATCTGCTTACAAAACAGCACTCTGGTGTGTCCAATTTTTTTTAATGATAATCACTGTCCTGGAACTTTTTAAGCAGACCTCATACAGGGTGTCCAAGTTACATCAAGAGATTTTTGACATGTTAATATTCTAAATGTATTGAGATTGGATAAAAATCTTTACTCTTAAAGATACGTAAATACATATCTTTTGGTTCGCTACAAACCAAAGTTTTTATTCTCAACTTCTCTTAACATAAATTTCTGTTTGTTTTGCTTAGCTGTAAATAAAAACGACTTTTTCAATTATTAAGCTATTTTTAGTTTATTTACGTTTTGTATTTTTCATTGTAATTTTTTTTTAATTATTAAATATAAAAAAATATTTAAAAATTTAATTTGTGAACTGCGCATTTTAATTCAAATATTTCGAATCATAATATTCTGGCTTATAATATGATTTGGAATATTTCATGAAATATGAATGAAATATTCTGAAGTAGAAAATGTGTTTACATCTGAATTTTGCATTACGTTCTGCCACAATTGTATTAATGTTATTAATATGATAATTATTCATTAAATATTTATTCACATAATTTTTTTGGATAGGGGGAATCAATCGACCGTGAGATGCGGTGAATGATTCAGTCAATCCAATACCCTTGGAGGGTAATAGATGGCAATTCTGTAGCCAATGAAGTCCTAACTGAGATTTGGCTATTGCTGTTACCCTCCTGTCATGATCAGAGCTTTAATAACTCAATAACACCTTATCCCTACACTATCCTTTAGAGATAACGGGGAAGATGAAAGCATTCTTGCTTCGCCCCTTTAAGCCAGTCCTTATAAGGATAAAACCTAAGTGAAGTAGACAAGTCAAAAGTCCTTTTTAGGACTTCCAGGGTAACAAATGGCAATGCTGTAGCCAATGAAGTTTTAACTGAGGCTCGGCTATTGCCGTTATCCAGCCATGAAGCTTTTTAGCTCAAGAACACTCCATTCACACAGATTTTCTTCATTCAGATGACAGGATAAAGAGTGAAGGACTCAGTCCATCGCCCAGTTCTTTTAAGAACTGTTTAAGAACCTAAGTGAAGTTATTGAAGGGATTAAAGTCCTTTTTAGGACTTCCGGGGTAACGAATGGCAATGCTGTAGCCAATGAAGTTTTAACTGAGGCTCGGCTATTGCCGTTACCCAGCCATGATTAGAGCTATTGAGCTAAAACCATGATTTTAGCTCAATAACAACCCATCCACACAGATTTTCTTCATTCAGATGAGGATAAAGAGTCAAGGACTCAGTCCATCTCCAAGTTCTTTTAAGAACCTAAGTGAATTTTTTTACCTGTGTTGGTAGTTCTGTGAATTTCTGTATTATAGGCATGCACGTTAGACAAAGTATAATATAATATTTTAAATAATGGCTTCACACATGTAAGAAAAGAACTAAATAGAATTTATTTATTCCAATATATTTCGCTCAATCTCATAAGCTTCTTTCAGCGAAAAGACAGAAAAACTGTAAAACATTTAAATTTTGAATACAAGGACGAGTCATACAGTATGCGTATAATGTAATAATATCACGTGTCTCGGTTCGTAGCTGTACAGTAAGAGGAAACACTAGTTCAGAGATATGAGCATAATAGATGTATAATTAATTGATTAATTAAAAAAAACCTCATCAGCAATTAACGGTAATCGCTTCCCTAAACTTAGAGATAATAGATACAGAGCAAATATTGAAAGATGTGGCAACAGGTAAAGATATTTCAGATATTACAACGTAATGTTAAAGAATATGTAAAAAACGTTCATTTTAATTTTTTGAAACTTACATTATACTGAATTACTCTAAATATTGCGTAATAGTTAATTAAAAACAATACAGTAATTTAGTATAATTTTAAATTAGAAAAAAGTGATTTAAATGTTAATAGAATGAAGAAAAGATAATTTTTGAAAGTTTATACACCATTCAAAGAATTATATGCTAACCAATTATTATTATAATCAGAGCAAATTATTGTAGGATGTCAGTATTAGGTTAATGCCATTATCGTTATCAGATATTTTACGATTTTCAACTCTGTGTTTTTATTAAAATATACATTTTAACATTAATTAATATTAATATATACATTTTAACATTAATTAATAACATTAATGAATATTAATATATACATTTTAACATTAATTAATAACATTAATGAATATTAATATATACATTTTAACATTAATTTAATATGTTTTTTAATATATTAAATATTATATTTAATATATGCATATACTGTATGCATAGGAGAATATCTGGCTTCTACACGGGAAAGTCGATAACTGATCGTATTTTCATATTCTGAAAATTGTTAGAAAACCATTATGAATTATGAATTTGTCAAGAATTATGTTATATCTGGTATTTGTAGACTATAGAAAAGAATATGATAGTACATCGAAACGAAGTATGGGATGAGAAAACTTTTTAGAAACCACAAAAGTATATGCAAGGCCGTATTCATGAGTGTGCGAACTGTGCGGTGGCACAGGGCCCCACAAAGCGCAAAAAATTGAAAAAAGAAAATTAATTTTTTAAAATTATTATGTAAATTAATATTATAATTATTATATAAAAATATTATTATATAAAAAATGTATTTAATTTTACAACCAACTATTGTTGTTATAGTAAGCGAAATAAGATCATAGCGCTAAAGCGGTAGTATTTGAAACTACTCTAAGATATATAACAATATCGTACAACACTGGTGGCGAACCTATGGTACGCCCGAGAATTTTGCTGGCACGTCAACGATTTACATATGGTATCCTTTTATACGCTTATAAATTATTCAACCTTTTTTTTTTTTAATTGTTACAATACGTACAAGTTAAATTTTGTTTTACAGGAGAGAGCAGCTATGAATACATAAATTCTATTGGTGTGGTATTAACAAAAGATCACGCGACCCTTTAAAGACAAATGGAACGGACAATTTTTGAGTCGAAATGCTAATTCTCTTCAACCGAATTCCATAACATCAGCAACTGTCATAACAACATTCACTATATATTTCTTAGTTTTAAGACATTCACGAGGGGGTGTCGTTTATCGTTCCGACAGAGACAGAACTTCTCATTACCGGCGGGCTCAACTCACACAAAGTTTCAACCCATGATTGGTTTTTATTGCCTTGTTTGCGTTTGAGCTGGAAGGGGAACTCACACAAGCACTATATGGCATGTTTCAATTCGTGGTAGAATTTTATTTGAAGTTAGCCTTTGTATCTGCCATAATGACATCGAGAATTTCAAATGCAATAAAACAAACACTTATTTCATGTAATTGAAAAATTAGACGAGTTTTAGTTAGATACTGTGTTTCCGGTGCAACATATGGTTTTGCTTAAGTCTATACAGCATAGTTTCTGTGAGAGGGGTATATGTGATTCATTAGTTAGCAGCTTTTTATTCTCTAATTGCACTATTTGTTGAGAAATATATTACGCAGACTGCAAAAGCCTCTGCACCTTATTCAGGGATACAATAAAACTAATTTTTTTCCCTTGCATCTACAGTATATAATGGCTGTTGGGGAAGGCGTGTTGTTTTTGTGTGGGAGGTGTACATGCAAAACGTTTTAATGTCTTTTTTTTCGTAAAGTGAAATCAGGGGTGCCAGCAAGTAATATTCGACGGTAAGCGTTCACCGACAAGTCGACATCCTTCTGCTGCTTCCCCTGCTCCGCTGACTTCTATGGTGAGTTACAATGCATAAATATTTTTCTCACTACCGTTTTTTTTTTTTAAACCAACGTCATTAAAATCATTTTAATAATACAATAATCAATTTTATACTGAATAATATTATAAATTTTTGGTGATCAGAATGGGATATGTCAATGAAACTTACCACAAGTTAATTTAATGATGTTGGCCTGAGGAAACTGCAATATTGTAGCATTAATCCTGTGATTGATGACTAATTTAAATGCGTACTTTTTTATTTCTCAACGTGCTACACCGTATACATAAGTCTACTAATACTCTTTATGATTATTCCATAATTAATTATTAATACTTATTTACTAAAATAAATAGCCAAAAGGCTTCACATCGGCGATACAAAATTATATAAATTAAGTGGATATTAAATCCAACATTAAACGTTAGTTTAAACTTTTAAAAAATGGGAAAGGTATTTACGAGTAAGTTTGTTGGGACTGGGCCCTCTAATATAGTAAGAATAAATATAAATACAGTAAAAACAGTCTTATAGAAAAAGAATTGAGAACGACTGGTCCTTAGGATTCCCTGACTTTTTCCCTTTTCTAATCGCACGTGCGTTTTCATTACGCATTTCGCACCGAGCATCCGGCAGTAGGCAGAAATAAGCAGCGGCAAGTGCATTATTGTTGCGTATGTGCACTGTTTTGTTTTTGCTACTCTAAATGGGAATTATAAAGATCATTTAATTTAGGCATATAATAAAATGTTGATTTTTTTGAAACTATAAAAAATGCATTTGATTTAAGTTTTGAGTTATTTTGTTACAGTTCTACTGAACATGGCTGGCGAAAATAGAAAACGAAAATTATCACAGTCAAGCAGCAGCAGAGAGTTCCAAAGCTGGTGGACTGAAGAGTATGGCATGATTAACAAAGACAATAAAGCAATGTGTGTTTTATGTTCCGGGACAGTTGTGTGCAGAACGTCGTCAGTAAAACGGCATGATGAGACAAACCATAAATCGCTCCTTGAGAAAAGCAAGGACGAACAGAAAGAATTTATTGCTCGGGCAATTAAAAATAGGAATATCCAGTCAACAACCCGAATGAAATTTATCGGCAGTCGTTCAAATATAACTGCTGTCTTTTTGCCTCAAATGTAATTGCCAAACACGGGAAACCTTTTAGTGATGAGGAATATATAAAAGAAGCATAGTTAAAATGCGCACCAGTTCTCTTTGAAGATTTTGAAAACAAGAAAAAAATTATTCAAAGAATAAAAGATATGCCTTTGGCTAGAAACATGGTGAAAGATGGAATCATAGAAATGGCTAAAAATGTAACTCATCAACAAAAAATAGATATAAAATCTTCTGGTTAGTACTGACATAACTTGATCAGCTCGTTTAGCAAATTTTATTCGTTATTATGTTGGGAATAATATCAAAGAAGAATTGATAAGTTTAACATCATTAGCAACAACAACAAAAGGAATAGATATTTGCAACGCAGTTATAAATGCACTTGCTGAAAGAGATATAGATCCTTCCAAAATTGTATCAGTAACTACTGATGGTGCTCGCAGTATGACTGGAGAGGAAAATGGGTTCGTCAATTTATTTACTAAACGTATTGGACATTCAGTTCTGGGTTTTCATTCTATTATACATTGGAAGGTTTTATGCGCAAAGGCTAGTTTCAAGCCACTGGATGATATTATGAGCATTGTAACAAAATTGGTCAATTTTATATCGGCACACGCTTTAAATAAACGAAACTTTATAGAATTATTAAGTGAGGTAAACTCGGGGGAAAGGTCCGAAGGTTAAATCGTGGGAAAGTTTTTCAAAGATTTGTTGAGTGTTTAGATGAAGTCAGACTATTTTTTACATAATGAGAAAAATCATTGAAAAATACAATCAGTTAATGAACGTCGAATGGCTTTCGAAATTAATGTTTTTTTACTGATTTGTGTTTACATTTAAATGAATTAAATGTTAAACTGTGATTGTTCTGATCACTATTATCAGAACTTTATTCTCCTCTGCTACGAGTTGCCCTAGTGTTGAACTACGTGCTTTAGCGTACGCTACAATCCCCCGAAACTTTTATAGTTTGCTATATTCGGCGTGAAACTCTTTGATTCCTATCTTTGAGTTTCTTATTCGGCTTTAAAACAATGTGGGATTTAATATCCCCTTCATTTAAATAGAGTTTTCTACACTTATTCAGTCGATAATCAACGAATTTTCTTCAAGAGATTTTCGAGTGGCTGAATTTGGACGATAGAGAAATGCAATGAATCGATTTTCAATCTAGTTCTATAGAGAAACAAAAGTTTGTCGATTTGAGAAATGACTTGGAAATAATGGAAAATGATCGATTATTGGGCGCAATTAAAAAGAATGCAGAAGAGGAAATATTGAAAACCTGGAATGCCATTCTTGAAATCTTTTGTTGTTTAAAAAAACTAGCGATGGCTATATTATCAATTTTCTCCTCTACATATGCTGGTGAGTCATTATTTTTAGAAATGAATTTTATAAAAGACAATTTAAGAAATAGAACGACTGACGAATCTAGTTCCGCGTGTGTTACTAAAAGTGTCAAAAATATGAACCCGATATAAAGCATTTGGCATCTAATGCACAACAGCAAAAATCTCATTAATAATTGATATATTCATATTGATAAATTAATAAATTGATAATAGGTTGATATTGATTTGTAGACGACAATGTGTATGCCAAATTGTGAGTTCATTTTTATGAAATTCTATGTTAATTTTTTAAAATTTTTCTCAATAAAATGCTGATTTTTGTAAATGTAAATATTTGGCAAGTGCCAGCACGTCAGCAACTCGATTTGTAAACTTTTGGCACGCGCACATAAAAAGGTTCGCCACCACTGTCGTACAACATAGTGTTAAATAAGGAAAAGTGCATTTAAAAACAGGTGTTTTTAATAATTTTAAGGAGTTTTTTTGATTTTAGTTTATGATTTTATGAACAAGTATATACACGTACTGTCCTGGCAATTTTTTATGTGACAATACTTGCAAAACATCTTAAAAAATATATTTTGTAAACTGGTTTTAGGTTATCCGACATCAAAATTTTTCTTCAATAGCAGTTTTCAATCTATATTAGATTTATTTATTTTCTAATATTATCTATTTTAGATATATTTTATTTATCAGGTAAGTAATTTTGTTTTAATTTATTAACTTATTTTATAATTAAATCTATCGTATTTAATTCTAGAGTATGACTAGTCGCGAGAGAGATTATTATGGAAGAAAATACCCAAGTGGGCATGAAAAACGAAAGCGAAAACAAGAAAAATGAGGAACGTCAAAGAAATTCGCTGTTTAAATTTATGAAGTTGAACTCATAGATTTGTTCAGATATATCAGTTGATAACGGGAGTTCTGAAATAAGTACAAACAGTTTTTTGGCTTCAACATTAATTAATAATGACAGCTCTGAAATACTCAAAGGAAGCGGAGAACAAGACGCGTTTGGTCAAACAATGAGTATTGAAGATCCTAAAACTGAGACACCAGAGGAAGGGGAACTATTTACTATTGATGATTCAGCAACATGGCCCAAAATTTTGAACAACGCAACACTAACACAAATTGTACAACGTGGTCCACCGTCTCCTTCGACTGAAAATGATTTTCCAAAAGATGACAACAAGAAGTGTTTTCCACTCCTAACATAGTGAGCTGTGCAAACGGAGAGAAGCAAAACAGAAGATGGCTTGTATATTCAAACTCTTCCAACTCTATTTTTTGTTTTTGTTGCAAATTATTTTCTTCTGATGATAGTTTTTTTTATCTAATAATGGCTTTTCTGACTGGCGACATGTAAGTGAAAGATTAAAGTCGCACGAACGAAATCCAAGGCACATGAAATGTATGTATTCATGGACACAAATGGAATGTAATTTAAAAAATCACAATACAATTGATCAGACAAATCAAAATGTCATAAAATTTGAAGCAGAACGGTTAAGAAATGTTTTAAGACGAATAGTAGCAGCAATTCTTTATTTATCCGAACATAATTTAGCTTTTACAGGTAATTTTGATGCTTTGTATACAGCCCATAATGGTAATTTTTTTTGGAATCGTAGAATTAATTGCAGAATTTGATCCACTTTTAAAAGATCATTTAATGCGATGTTCGGGAAAAAAAATCATAGGTAAGAAACAAAATTCGTGTCTATCACCCATTGTGCAAAATGAATTAATTGTTGATATGGGAATCCAAATTGGACAGGCAACGTACTATTCAATAATTCTCGATTGTACTCCTGATGTTAGTCATCAGGAGCAAATTTCAGTCATTTTTAGATTTTTACATATATTTGAAGCAGATATTGAAATTCGTGAACTTTTTGACCTTTTTAACAATTAATGACACTACTGGTAAAGGTATATATGAAAATATAAAATCATTTTTGATTTTATATTTTATGATAATAGAGCGAATATGAAAAGAGTATATAAGAGAGTCCGTGCTTACATTTTAAATGAAAACGAAAAGGCATTTTATTACTCCTTGCGCCTGTCATAATTTAAATTTGATTTTACGGGATGTCGCAAAATCATCAATTATAGCAATGAATTTTTTTAATGTTATACTAAAAATATATACATTATTCGCTGCCTCAACTTCACGATGGGACATATTAAAGAAATTTGTTAAACAATTAACTCCAAAACCGTTATGTGGTACAAGATGGGAATGTAGAATAGAATCAGTTAGGGCTGTACGTTTTCAAATTCCAGAATTTTTAAATGCGCTAAAAGAATTATCTAAAACTGCTTCTATCAAAGTAGAAGTGGTTTCAATATATGAATAAATAGATTCACTTCAGTTTATACTAAGGCTTGTAATTTGGTATGAGCTTTTGTCAAAAGTTAATTTTATCAAAAGTTAAAAGTTAAGTATTACAAAATGCAAAAATTCCCACACACGTAGCAACTAAGCATATTAAAGAGTTAGTGCAGTACTTTGAAGAGCAAAGTATATCAAGATTTGATAGCGGTTTTGAGATTGCTAAAGAACTGTCAAATCTATTAGAAATAGAAATTTAATTTAAAGAAATTCGAGTACGTCGAAGAAAAGTATTTTTTGATTATGAAACGCCTGATGAATCACACATAGGTGATAACAAAGATAATTTTAGGATAAATTTCTTTTTTGTAATTTTAGATACTGCTCTACAGTGTGTCAAAAAAAAGATTTGAATTGTATGAAATTCACCAAAAATCATTTGGATTTCTTTATGATAAGAAATTAATAAGAAAAATGACAGAAAATGAATTAAAATTTTGCTGCAAACAGCTGTATCGAAAATTAAATACAGATATTGATGAATCTGAATTTTACAATGAATTAATTATTTTTAGAAATATTGTTCCAGAAGATGCGCGCATTAATATTTTAAAATTCATAATTGCAAATAATTTGTCGGATATTTATCTAAATATTACTACGACATTTAAAATATTATTGACCAGTCCAGTTACGATCGCATCAGCAGAAAGGTCATTTTCCAAATTAAAATTAATAAAAACTTATTTGCGATCTTCTATGTCTCAAGAACGTTTGTCGTCCCTGGAAATAATATCTATCGAGCATGAAATTGCAAAAAATTTGAATTTTGATAGCGTTATAAATGATTTTATTGATAAGCGCATTAGGTTAAATAAAATTTAGTATATTAAGATTTCTTTTAAATCTTATAAGTTGTTATACATATATTTCATTCTTTATAGTAAAAACGTATATTTTTTTTCATATTTTATATTATTATTTATATTATTAAATAAATCATTGTTCTGGCGTATTTATATGATAATGTGTACTTACATAATAAAATAATATATCATGTACATACAAACACATTTATTTTTTGACTAATTTTTCCCTCTACTTAAATCGATGCTAAAGAGCATATTTGTTTATTTATGTGCATAAATATTTTTCATATTTGATTTAATTAATTAATTAACGAGATATCCATTTCAAATTTCCATAAAAGTTACTAACTTTCAGGGGCCCCGCTTTTCCATTTCGCACAGGGCCCCGCAAAAAGGTAGAAACGGCCCTGAGTATATGAATGATTATAAGACTGTAATCACCGCATCCTCTGTAAGGTACGTTTTCCGTAGGACTACTCTTCAAGTTTTGAAATAAAATCTAGACTCCACCAAGGAGATGTCTCTCACTAATCTTGTTCAATCTAGCACTGGAAAAATCATTAAAGACCTAAATGAATAACGAAGGATGACAATAAATGGGAACAGCATACTATTGGCTTATGTTTCCAAGACTAATCTTTCCATTATTTATAAATAGTAAGGGAATTGAGTGGTTTGAAGAGCAGATGACCAGCTAATCAAACAAGCACTAACAAATACAATTGACAAGACCTGCAGGGAGATTCTAACACGACCGGTGGATGTGGTAATGAAAGACTCAAGACAGATGGATTCACATCAGCTGCAGCTTATGATAGAGACAAATGGAACGTAGCAGTGGCAGTATTCGACCAAAATGGTCCATTAAGCTGTTGAGGAAATATAAATAAAATGTTGTTCTAAGTAATAAAAAGTAACAAAGAACCAGAAAGATAAGTTCCTTCTAAATCTAATAGCTACAGATACCTTTGGACTTGAATGTCTTATAAGATTAGTTCTTAAAAATGTCGGACATGTTTAAGCTCCTAATTACAAGTCGATTATCTTCACATCTTTTCTACTGCAGGAGACTGTCTAATTCATATTGCCTGTTTTAATTTACGCTCTTCTTCGTTCATTTCACTGAAAATCCTGTTTCGTAGATCTTTATGATGTCTCTATACTCTTTTTAAGGATTTACTAATACATCTGTATACTAGCGATGAAATACTTAAGTTTCCTCACTAATTTTTCCTAATAGTTCTTACTCTCTGTATTAGCCATTGTGTATATGTTCTACTGTGACTCATTTCTAAAATAAAATATAAAAGTAATACATTTTAATTTTATTAATTTATTTTAGTTTTATTTGTTTTAATAAAAATTTATTTCATTTTAATAAAAATTTATTATTAATCATTTTAGTAATTCTTAGGCACAAGAACTTCTGTTTTATTTTCAAAATAAAAAAGAGGATCCTAATCAACCGTTTATTTATGCATTCTTGTGTCAAAATCGTGACATTTATTTATTTATTATCATTTTTTTTATTATTTTTGAATTTTGTCGTTATAGAGCATATAGTATTTATTAAATATTTTATTTATATTTATTATTATAATTATAATTATTATAATTATTTTAATATTATGTTTTATTTTTATTTTTATTTTATTTATTATTGGTTTAATATTAAATATTTCTCCATTGGTACTCTTGCCCTTGGCACCGTGAATGTTAGGGGGAGGGCCTGAAGAGGTTTTTCATGACCCCCCAAACAGCATGTTTGCAGGTTTTTCATCTGCAAACGGACCAGACGAATCCACGTAACTACAGAAACTGACTTCATAGTGTTTTGCTTCGGCAGTGAAATAAGCGGCAGTAATTCTAGACAAATTGATTTTTATTTGAAAGAATATGTTTGAATCCGAACGTGCCGCCATCTAGTTTCAACATTTGCAACATATTACATTACAATTTTTCGAGTTTTATTATTCATTTATCTTTAGGATTTATACACTGCTTAAAAATATAAGTTCATTATTAGACGGTGGAATGGAACTTAAGTACCACGGTATGCGTGTATTGCATACTAGAAGTGTGACATTTTTATTTCAGTCAGTCCATGCTGTGACATTTGTCACAGGAAACGGATTAAGGTTCGGAATTTTTAAACATGAAGATGATTATCAGATTTTTCTGTTGCTTCTACCCACAGGAAAGATATTTCAAATATACTATTTAAAAGCTTAAAAGGTGTGTTAGAAGTCGTTCAATAGCTTAACTAAAAATAATAATAAAAATATTAGAAAGTAACACTGAAATATTATTATATTTGCAGATATTTTTATATAAATATTTATTTTAAACATAAATAAATTATTCTAGGTTTTATGTGCACCCCTCCAAATAAACTTGAGCAGAAGAGAATGCCCATTTTTTAGTGGACGAGGAAGCCATTGTTGCGATGTGTTTATGCCACCAGAGGCTGGAAATAAATGTCAGTTCTGGTCCAATCTAGTGATTTGTGTATTACTGAGGGTAACAATAGGTGAGCTGAGAACCCTGTCGTGAGAGAAGTTTATTCTGGCTTTATTGAAGGATGGGGTTTTGAAGGTATTGGAATCTGAATTAAAGGCAGTGATTGCGGATGTTCATGAAGCTTGGAAAGTACTGTTTGTTGAATGCTGTAAACAAATATTAGAATTTATGCTTCAGTGAGTTTTTAGTTGATGTTTCGACATCAGTTTGAAGCAATTTGGGAAATGAAAAAAATTCGATTTGTCAGGTTTGTTCATCTTTCCAACTCTGATAATATTTATAATATCAGTTATATTTTATATTTTTTCAATCGGATCTTCCGAATACCTCGGATGTTAACTATTCTGTTCATAACGGAGGCTAAAACCTTGCCTATGTTTCCCTTCCTTCAGCTACTTTCATCATCGTGTCCTTGTCCATAGGGATGATCATGGATCCCTAGGAATGATCCACGATCATCCATCGGGATTCATTTGCTGATATAAAATCAGTAAATTAATAATACTATAAAAAGGAAATTAGCAACCTAATTAGTCAATCCGAACACTCCAATTCGTGCTTACAAATATCCATATGGGATACTATTTGTCTCTACTCTGCTTCAAATTCTTATACCGACTGTTTTAACTTAGTGATGATTGAGCCAAAATGGTTCAATCATATTAGCTGTCCATGTTCAACGTTAACACATCCTTGCCACATGAATGTTGTAGTATGATGCGATGAATTTTTGCTAAGTTTCTTACGCATAACGGTACCCCCCCCCCGTTGTCTGATTTGAAGTAAACATTGGTAGGAATAATTGATGAGTATTTAGCTCGCCCTGTGGGGGGATTAAGTGATATCATTGGAAAGTAAAATGGCTTTAAAGTCTTGTGTTTCTAGAGGTCACTATTCGTTGTAGTGGACAGCTTGTTGGATCAGTTGATGTGAGTCGTAGCCGCTTTTGAAAATAACTTTACTGCTAGGAGATATATGGGATATTGGTATCACGGTGAATCTGTTCGTTTTTGATCAACCAAGGAACATCTAGTAGCATCCGTAAGGACTTGCTTTGCACTCGTTGTATCCTTAGTATGTTGACTTTGAGGGTGTAACTTCAAGCTGGAGAGGCATAGGTAATTATGGGACGAATCACCATCTGATAGAAGTTTGTTCTTTGTATTCAATTTGCTGAGACGATTAATCAGAGTTGAGCGACAGGTTTAGATAATTTCGCAAAGATTATATTAATTACTGAAATGCAGTCTTTTGTCTATTAATAACCCGAGATATTTGGTTTCTGTTTGCCATGGGATTTTAGTATTAAATAGATAAATGTCCCTTTTGAGGAAGGCTAGCCTTCTGACGAAGAGTATGGTTACACTTTTTTGCGGGTTTACTTGCAGTCTCCAGTCTGAGAACCATTTTTCTAGCATTGAGATATTGTCTTGAAGTTATTTGGTTACAAGGTAAGGACGGAGGGATCTAGCTAATACTGCCATGTCATCTGCTTATAAAGCCATGATGGACACCATGGGGTTCCGTAGGATATATGCCATGTAGATTGCCAACAAAAGCGGGGCCAGTAAGGATCCTTATGGAACTCCGGCCAAAATTCTACGTAGAGTAGAGCTAGTTCAGTTGGTTTTTACCTGCGTTTTTTTATCGGTAAGGTATGATTTGATTAGACGTATCGTATTCGTTGATATGTTGGCTCTAAAGAGTTTGAATAGGAGACCGTAGTGACAGATTTTATCAAAAGCCCCGGCAATGTCAAGGAATGCAGTGGTGTGTTGTTTCCAATTGTATCCCATAGTAATATATTCTGCTAGTCGTGGAATTTTCTGAGTAGTACTGTAGTTGTTCTTGATTGTCTAATTTAAGTAAGATAGAGTTGTAATCTGAGGACAGCATATTCAGTGATTTAACTTGGTATTGGTATTTGACATTCTGTAGGATAGCAATGTCTAAGACATGTGATCTGCCAAAGGACTGTGATGAGTAGGCTCAGTAGGATGAGCCACTACAATGTAGCTCAGTCCCGTGTAATTATAAAGTATGCAACCGTTTTTATTGGTTGTGTTACTGTTCTAAGCTGGATGCTTAGAATTGAGGTCTCCCAGCAATAATGATGGACTTTCTGAAGCCTAAAATGGCGTCTAAACCAGCCTAGATTTTGAGCTTACCAGTTGTGTCGGTGTAGACTTCAATGCCTATAATATCTAAATGGGTGGTTGGTGGGTTGGTTATTGAATTGGGTTTAATGTAGTTTTTAATAAAAAATGGCAATGCCACCACCTCGGTAATTCAGTCTGTCATTTCTGTAGAGAAAGTATCCTCTCAATTTCGGATTCTCCGCAGGTGCAAGCGAGTTTCATTTATTAGAATAATATCTGGATTGTATCGTAGTGAAAATTCTTGAAGTTCAAAAGCAGCAATTAAAAGAAAGTTTAGAAGAAATTTATTTCTAATCACAAGTAACTTCTATTTAGGATAGAGTGGGTTTCTTGAAGGAATCTTTTTGTAGAGGTTAGCGATGTGTTTGATTTACTGAAATCTTGAAGAGTGGTAGCGGAGAAGCTCTAATAACTACGGTCAGGTTAGGATGTGATTGATCCTGGCATGCTGCTTTCATGGGAGCATCACTTCGGCGTATGTTTTGTTCGTTTGACGAATACCTGCTTTCTTTCTTAATTTTGTTTGAGTTTGAGGAAATTCCGCTTCCTTTAGTCGTTTGCGAGGTTGAGAGGAAGTCTGATTATTTTTTACTGCCAGTCAGTTTTTTGGGTTGTTGTTACATTCTTTGTAATTTTCCGGATGAGGGCCATTGCAGTTGGCACATCTGGTCGGTGTGGTTCTAGACTTGATACAGGTGTTTGTGACGTGGTTTTCTCCATATTTTAAACACCTGTAATCAGCTCTACATAATGTTTGACATCTGTGGCGCTGCCCTGCTGATGTACGTTTTCTTAAAAGTTCAGGTCCACAGATTCCGAAGGTTCTTGAGACCACAGATCGATGTTAAATCACAAATGTTCTTGTGCGAGTTTTGAAATATCCACCAAAACAAGAGGCATCGGTCTCGTGTCAGCTCTAAACATTCTGCTTACTTTAACCAGAGGCAAACCGTGACCGCAGAGATCAGGCGCTATTTCTTCCGTTGTGATAACTTCAGTAACTCCTCTCAGAACTACTTTGAAGTTTTTTTTTATCCAAGCTGAGGGGAAATGTGTGATATTGCACGTTGACGACGTATATTACCCTAGTTAAATGGTCGTCCACTGTGGTGGGATGGATCTTTATGCCCTTGTCCGTATTTTTAGCCCATGTTAGATCCTTCATGATTGAAATAGGCGTTGTCCATTCGTTTTATGCTGGCTGGAGGCACCTTCTCTTTAACAGAGCTAGAAAGGGTCAGTATTACGGACATCATCATCATCCATCTTGTCATCTCTGCGCACTTCTTGAGTTCTGCGTTTTTTTTACGCAGAACTCAAGAAGTACGCAGAGATGTGTCATCACCGTCTGGGTCATTATTTATCACTGAGTAAAGGTTTAAGTAACTTGGCCACTCGATTTCAAATTCCTTTAATAGCTTTTTAAGTAGCTCAAGTGCAAGATTTTTATCCAACTTTTGAATTGAGTCATCAGTATGAAGATTATCCTTAATTTAAATAAGCAACTTACCTATGAAATAGCTACTACTTCGCACACAGAGTAAAAAGTTGACCATCAAATCGCATACCACTTAATCAATTCACCTAATTATGGTGAAAATCACTTAATTCCACTCTGTTCACAATTCATCCGATTCTTATTATCTAAAACTGCAAATCAATCAAAAACAAACTACATGGATAAAACCTAGCTGGGTGAGATTGCGTGTACCGACGAGCAGAGCTGCTTTCTGGAGCTTGTGTTTCCATCTGTCGTTTTCGCTATAACTGGATGACTCTTGAACGAGTTGATTGGGATGGAAAGCCTCCTGTGTGAAGAGTTCGTGGTAGTGGTTGGACTCTCTGGAGGATTCATGTAATAACAATAACAATAACAATAAATCGTTCGCTGTTCCTTACTAATTTCAACCAGAACCAGCAACATGGGACGTTTGTCAGCACGATACATACGGGAAACCTTTATGGGTTCTAAACCTTGTGACCTTAGGTCATCAGCTATTTCATCTGTAGTTACTGATTCAATTATTCCTCTAATAACTACTTTTAAGTTTTTCTCACTTTTCACTTCAAAAGTATGGCATGCGATCTCCAATTCATCAAGACGTTTGGTGAGCCTGCAATAGTCCGCTGCTCATTCATGCTGAATGTGGACTCCTTCATCTGAGTTTTTTGCAGAAGTGAATTTAATGTCGGTGTTTTTCATAACCTCTGTGACTGTCGATCATTGATCTTTCGCTCTGAGAATTACCGGTGGGATAGGCTCAGCTTGCGTTGCTGTGTCCATTGGTGCTTCAAGGTCTACTCCTGGTGCCTCCTTCGGTCTCTTTTTCCTACTGACTACGGGATAGTCTTCAGGATCGTCTATGGTCTGAACTTCAGCTGCTGATATGTAGTCTCTGGGATTGTTCTTAGCAGAGGGTCAATGGGACAATAAATTGCTAAAAATATTAGAATAAAAAATATTGCTTGTTATAATAAAATTACTCAGAGATTCGAGTCCTAATTGCTATACAACATCACTATCATAACATACGAATAAGAAAATCAGAATACCCATCAAGTCAAGTCTCACTGAACAAAATTTCAATCGCTAATCCACTTCTTATCATCTAGATATAGATCCCTAGGAAAAACCAATCAATCTCGAACTATTTTTTTTTTTTTTTTGAGAATGGATTGAGTCCTTGATTCTTTATCCTTTCATCTGATTGAAGAAAATGTGTATGGATGGGGCTGTTATTGAGCTAAAGGCTCTAATCATGGCTGGGTAACGGCAATAGCCGAGCCTCAGTTAAAACTTTATGGTACAGCATTGCCATCCGTTATCCTGGGTGTTTCAAACAATTCCCAAACCACGAAGCATCATCCTTAAAGTCCTAAGGACTGGCAAGAATGCTTTTCATCTTCCCCGTTATCTGTAGAGGACAGTGTAGGGATAAGGTGTTATTGAGCTATTAAAGCTCTGATCATGACAGGAGGGTAACAGCAATAGTCGATCCTCAGTTAGAACTTCATTTGTTAAGGCATTGCCATCCATTACCCTCTCTGGGTACCTCTTTTTAGTCGCCTCGTACGACATGCATGTGCTACATTGATGCTATTCTTATCCCGGTCACCACACGGGAGACGAAGCTTCGTGACAATTGACAATTGACGTTTATGTCTTTAGGGGTGAAGCAAGATGCTTTTCATAAATCCCCGCTATCTGTTGTGGTTACAGTGAGGGTAAAATTTATGAGCAGTTCTGCTCGTCCTGATTGGGCATGGAGATTATGCGTCGCTGCAGGAAGTTAAACTGACTTTTTGTCTTTTATATTTGAATATATTAGAATATATTCAAATATAAAAATTCAAATATTGAAAATATTAGAATAAAAAATATCTGTTGGATCGTATGCTGCAGCTTGCTGCACCAAATCGTTGGGATGTGTGGACGTCTTTAGGAAGAACTTAGATGCTAAAGATTGTAGGAAAGAGAAAATATAGGGAATATTTGTATCTCGATGAAGTTGATTGTTTCTAAGAAATTTTGAACGCCCCGTTACCACGGGGCGTTCAAAATCATTCTCAAGCACTTGTTCTGCACTCGCTGTATCTTAATAATGTTAGTATTAGAGGTGTGGCTCCAGGCTGGAGAGGCATAGATGATTATAGGACGAATCTTCATCTGGTATAGCTGCAAGTTGATTCTGTTACTTAGCTTGCTGTTTCTATTAATTAGCGGATAGAGCTGAGCTATGACTTTAGAGGCCTTTGTGCACGTAAACTTGATGTGTTGGTTGAAAGATAGCTTTTTGTCGAGCATTACACCCAGGTATTTTGTTTCTGCTTGCCAGGGAATTTTAGTATTGAATAGTAATATATCTCCTGCAGGAGACATTTGCCTTTTCGAGAAAAGAATGGCTGAGCTTTTTTGAGGATTGACTTGCAATCTCCATTTGGAGAACCAACCCTCCACCTTTAGAAGGTTTTCTTGAAACTTTCTGGTAATGAAATGTGGTCGGAGAGATCTGGTTAGTAATGCTGTATCGTCCGCATACAGGGCCATGATGGAAGACATCGGATTGTGCGGGATTTCCGACATGTATATAGACAACAGCAATGGAGCTAGTAGGGATCCCTGCGGCACTCTAGCGAAGATATGACGCTGGGATGAGGTGGAACCATTGATTTTGACTTGTATTGATATATTCTGAAGATATGAACGGATTCGATGAGCCATTGTTAGTGAGATACCGGCTGAGATAAGTTGTGTAGCAGTCCGAAATGCCAAATTTTCTGAAATGCTTTGGATAGGTCTAGAAAAACAGCTCCTGTGCACTGGCGCCAGTTATAGCTGGTGGTGATGTATTCCACAATTCTGTGGATTTGCTGGGTAGTACTATGGTGTTGCCGAAAACCACACTGTTCTTTAGGGAGGATATTTAGATCATTTACTGAGGTTTGGAGTAGTGAGAGGATGACCTTCTCCCCAACCTTATCCAGGTTGGAGATAAGACTAATTGGACGATAATTTTGCGGTAGGTGTGGTCCTTGCCTGACTTATGTATAGGGATTACATCAGCCAGTTTCCAGGTGGAAGAAAAATAGTGAAATCTTAAGATTGCATTTATTATAATGGTCAGGTGCACTACAGCTTTTCGAGGCAACAGCTTGATCACCCTGTTTAAAATGCCGTCTGGTCCAGGAGCTTTTTTTGTTCTTTAAATTTTTAATAATATTATAAATTTCACCAGGTGATGTGGGTGCAATGTGGTCAGTACTGGTATCATGAATTTTGAGTGAGTGTCTGAGCTAACCGTGAATTTTATATATGTGATTGAAGTCTAGATTTCCATATGCAGGTTTGCTGCTCTTTCAAATTTCTTGCCATGGCCTGTGCTTGGTCCGCATCAGTGTATGTACAAGGCCCTGGTCAGAGAGAATTTGGGGGAAGAAATTTGCCTTTGTTTTTGATATTTCTTAGTAATCCCCATTCACAGTGATCAGTAGGTGAGATAGAGGCTAACATTTCTTCCCATAGATGGTCTCTGTGAGCCATGAGTGCATCTCTCACAGCCCCAGTAAGTCTGCTTAGATTTGTTTTATCTTGTGGCGCACGAGTGTTACGGAATCTTTCCCTGGCTCTGTTTTTTCCCCTGATCAAGTTCATAATGTCTTCAGGCAAACGACCAGGCTTGAAGACAGATTTGTAGAAGGCGGCTACCGTTATGGCGAAGTTAATTTGTTGGGAGAGGCTTGTAACTGCAGATTCTATGTCTTCTTTTGTACGAATGTGAGGAACAGGGCCAATACTATCCCTGAGCACTTCCAACAATCTTTCCCACGATACATAGGAGTGACGAGGAGGAGACAGGTATTCTTGTCTTCCCATCTGAAGTAGAATTGGGCTGTGATCAGATAACTCATTTAATGATCTTAGGCAGTATTGAAGATTAATGTCCCACAGGATAGCTACATGGATGTCTGCAGTTCCAAACGTACTAAGATGAGTTGGTTCAGTGGGGCCTGCCACAACAGCATTCTGTGATCCTATGAAGTTGGAAAGGATGCAACAGTTCTTGTTGGTGGATCTGCAATTCCATGCAGGGTGCTTGTAGTTCAGATCCCCGGCTATAATGATGGGTTCTCTGACGCATAAGATGGCATTTAGGTCAGAGTGTAATACAGTTTTTATGGGGGGGGGGGGTGGATTGTAAGCGGAGTAGATTTTCAGTCTGCCAGTGGAGCAGGAGAACACCTCCACACCCGTGATCTCAAGATTAGTGGTTGGAGGGTTGTTCACAGAATTGTGATTGATGTAATTTTTAATGAAAATTGCAGTGCCGCCACCTCTGTAGACCAATCTGTCATTTCTGTATAGGCGGTAACCCCTTATTTTAGGGTTATCTGAGGGTCTTAGATGAGATTCGCTGATTAATATAAGATCTAGTTGATATCTGTTAGTGAAGTCTTGTGGCTCCAGAATTTTGTTTCTTAGGCCATTCGCATTCCATGCAATGATCTGCAAAGAGGCTGGAATAAGTTTGTTTCTACTCATCAATTAGTGCTGAGGATGACCTGTGTTTCACGGATAAATCTTTTGGTGGAGGTTGCTGAAGGGTTTGACAAGCTGAAGTCTTGTAGCATGTTGGCTGGAGAGGCTGTAATAACAGCTGTTAAGTTTGTAGGTGCTGATTTGTTTGTACGGGCCATGTCAGCATAACTTCTTGTTTGCTTTTGGTTCACTCTATCTTTGAAGGTCTCTGACTGTGGACACTGAGCCTCTGGCTGTGGTGCAGGGGCGTCTGGTGTTCTTGTACTAGAAAAAGGGGACTGTTTGGCTGATTCCATCGGTCTATTTTTTGGGTGCCGAATGCATCCCTTGTAGTTGGCAGGATGGGAAGGGGGGGGGCACCACAGTTGGCTCATTCAGCCGGAGTTGTTTTCGGCTTTGTGCAGATATTGGTTGGGTGGCTTTGCCCGCATTTCAAACATTTAAATTCAGCTTTACATAATTTCTGGGCATGGCCAAACTTTTGACACCTATGGCACTTCCCAGAAGATGCCCTTTTTCGGAGTTGCTCTGGTGTGACAATGAGCCCACAGATTGTTTTCAAGTTGTAGATATTTTATATATGTTATGGATCTCTACGAGGACTAACGGCATGGGAGATTTGTTGGATCTGTACATTCTGCTGACCTTAACTGGAGGAAGATCCTGTAAATGAAGATCAGCAACTACATCTTCTGTATCAATGTCCACAGACGCCACGGAGGACCACTTTTAAATTTTTCTCCGAGCTGAGCGAAAAGATATGATACTGAATACCTCTATTGTCCATTTCTTTTGTTAGTCGCCTGTAGTCTATCACCGTTGTAGGATATACTTTTATTCCTTCGTCCACATTTTTGGCCTTTACATAGCCAATGTGTAGGTTGGACATTGTTGATCTTAAAGCTGCCCATCTCTGCTTCTCTCGTAATATAATCGGAGGCACCTTTTCTCCGGGAAAAGCAGTGGAGTTCAAAATTTGACCATCTTGTTCCATTGTGAAGTCTTTGAGTGGTTCATCTGTTGTTCCCCGCTTTTTGCGTGCATGCGCAGACCTCTTGAAAATCTGAAGCAATGGGGTTTGCCGATTCTGACTGATCTTCCATATTCTCGGCGTCAAAGTCTGTGACACTTGCCGGGGGACACGTATCATAAAGTGTCACTTTTCCTGGCCAATTTTTCTTGAGCAGCTCTCCCAGTCTGATAAATTCCCGATATACTTCTTCAAACGTTGTCTCGTTTGGCTACTGTTCCATATCGGTCAATGTGGACCTAAAAAAAACAAACAAAAAAAACGCTCACCGTGCAGTTGTAACTTTACCGGCACTTCTGCAAGACTCTGAACGGTTTTGGTAAGAGCACTGAATCAAAATTGCATGATCTTCTAGACACATTTGCCACTATTCCAGTATGAAAGAAATATATACAAAACTCATGAAACTAGAATTCCAAAACTCTCAGAATTCACGAAGCTTCGTTCTTAAAAGAACTTGGCGATGGACTGAGTCCTTGACTCTTTATCCCGTCATCTGAATAAAAAAAATCTGTGTGGATGGGGTGTTATTTATTGAGCTAAAAGCCCTAGTCATGGCTGGGTAACGGCAAAAGCCGAGCCTCAGTTAAAACTTCATTGGCTGCAGCATTGCCATTTGTTACCCTGGAAGTCCTAAAAAGGACTTTCCTCCTATCACCTAATTCTGAATGAGTATAGTCCTTATAAGGACTGGCTTAAAAAGGCGAAGCAAGAATGCTTTTCATATTCCCCGTTATCTGTAGAAGACAGTGTAGGGATAAGGTGTTATTGAGCTATTAAAGCTCTGATCATGGCAAGAGGGTAACAGCAATAGCCTCAGTTAGAACTTCATTGGCTACAGCATTGCCATCCATTACCCCCAAGGGTATTAATCACCCTACGAAGCTTCGTAGTTGGCATACAAATCTTATAATTGGAAAATTGTACTTTTTAGTGCAATTATTAGCATTTCTAAAAATTTTGAATTAAATTATAACTCTCCAAATATTTTAAATATTTTTGAAACTATACGACGGAAAACTAAATTTTGATCTACGAAATATACCCGATTACTTACTTACTTAACAGTACATTTACTGCGAAAACACTTGTTTATTTTATTTTTTCCAAGTTTCGTGCTTTAATATTCCCTTATAGTTCAGAAATGTGCCACTATGTGTCATTCTAGTTAAACTGATTTTTGCGGTAGAACACGTTTAATACAATGCTAGACGTGAACATCGAGACCAATGTTACACGAGACATGAAATTCTGCTGTACATATTTTCCCTTCTTCATTTTCTCAATTAAATTGAACAAAAGCAGGTTCTTTAAGTTTATAAAGTATTTAATGCTTTAGGAACAAACACAGTGACATTACACTGTGTTTATTTTATTATTTACATTATTTATTTATTATTTTCATTGGAAATTTGCTGTAGTATTAATATAAGGTTACTGTTGATTTCTTTGC